>NW_015647084.1:414816-455293 GCF_001515625.1 Sinocyclocheilus rhinocerous
AGATTCCATCAAAAATATCTTAATTTGTGTTCCGAAGATGAACGAAGGTCGTTAGCCCGGTTCAGACTACACGATTTTAGCCCGATTTTGCCATGATTTGCTTGACGTAGGGTGTCGTGGGGATTCGTAAACGACAGTCGGGACGCAAGATTCCATTGTTTCAGCTCATGTAGTGTGTCATAGTGGACGACAACCAATTCGGTGTCTGCGATGCTTCACGACAGAAAGACTAGCATGTTTAATTTTTTTTCCGTCGTCCATGACGAGTTCTGTCACATTGCTGACGTTGACCAATAGCAGTACAGAAGCTCTTTCATACACAGGTTTCAAACATGGCACAACGAAAGAGAGATGATGGTGCTGCTAGGTGGAATTATGAGATGGAGGAAAGGTTCGTGGAGCTGTGGCAACAGCACTCCTGCCTGTATGATGTGTCATCAAGGGACTACCACGACAGAACAAAGAAAAATGCTGGCGAACTATAGCGGAAGCGCTTCAGCAATGTTTACACTCTTGTTTTCGGAAGTCAGTCGCTAGTTCCACCTTCTTGATGACATCAACGACACGCAATGAATGGTCGGGAAGCAACGTGTAGTCTGACATGTTTCTTGTCCACGACACAACAAGATTTTAGGAGTCAAAATCGTGTAATCTGACACAGTGACTATCGTGACCGACAAAAATATTGTGTAGTCTGAACCCAGCATTACGGGTTTGAAACGACATGAGGGTGAGTAATTAATGACAGAATTTTCATTTTTGGGTGAACTAACCCTTTAATTTTATAAATCAGATGAAGTAATCCAGATTACATTTAATCAGTTACTTCTCAGCGCTGTGTGTTCTAAGAAGTGTGAAATGGAATTATATAGATTTACTGTACATGCAAATTATGTGTTAAATTTTATGTGATATCTTCTTTCCTCAAGGCCTGTATAAAACAAGATAGATTGGCCAGTCTTTTACAACTCTTTTGTCTTGTAAAGTAATAACGGCATAAAATTTAATAGAATTTTCAATTTCATTACCAGATAAGCAATGGGCCACGCTAATTCCTCCGGTCATTTTAAGTTAACACTGAATCATATTGGTCATATAACTGACTTTTTAGTCTTGACCTCATTGATGGGATCACTGTTGTAGAAGATCCCCTGTGAAGATTTATGAGTGTGGGCTTCATTCATTAGCTTCCAGGTGTTAGTGGTAGCATGTTAGAAACTCTTAAACTCTAAAAGCTGAGCTTTATCACCGTTAATGCAATAATAACTAGAAACATCCAGATCAAATGCTACATGTCCTTTATTATTTCCGCAGAGTCCGGAATCATTCAACCAATCATGGACACTGAAGCAAACAAGTGTTGCGTGCAGTGGAACATGGTGATGTATGGCTCCTCAAAGCTGCTTTGCTCTGTAAATTAAAGTGCTTAATTGCTGCCTTATTGCCCGGTGAAGATGAATAATAGTCAGGAGGCTTATCATTGGCAGCAGACCGTGAACCAGCCTTCTCACACTGAGCCCGACATCCCCCCTCAGACGTTTACTTTCAGTAGAGACTCTAGAGCAGATAAAGCCTTGGCTGAGTAGTGAAATTATGAGAAGCATCCACTTCCTAGAATGCTGGTTTGTGTATAAAGTTAGGAATGACTTGCAAATGTGATAATCATTTTGGTTACTGAACTTTATTGAACTGTAGTTGCTTGCTTTCAAATCTTTGATTTGTTGCATTAATATCGATAAAATCATACAACTGGTATATACTATAAATATTGGCTCCTAGTGCACATCTGATCACCAGCTCTACTTAAATTGTAAAAAAAATGGCTTGGGCCCCAAAGTGGTTTGCCTGGCAGAACCAGCCTCTCAGAGGAATTATCTGACAAAGTTCTGGGTCTTTCCTGTACTGTGTCTACATCCCGCTACCAGTCAGAATGTCAGTTGACTGACTCCTGGGAGACGTATCCAACAACATGATTGAATGAGAGTAAATTATGAGTGAACGGTGCCATCTCCCTTATGGGCCCTTCTGTTTCAATTTGGCAGATCTCTGGGCAAGGATGGAGAGCGATAATACTGAGCAGTCTCATTGGTCTCAAAGTTCATCATTTGTCAAGAACGCGTCCAGATAGTTTTTTTTCAGAGAATGTGCTGCATGCATATGCCTAGCTTTCCAAATGACTGATCTAATGCCGAGTTCACACTGCACGATTTTAGCCTGATTTAACCCTGCACCAGACAGAGCTGTCGGCGATTCTTCCTATTGTAAAGTCATGCAGTGTGTAACCTCCTGTCGCCGATCCATCGTGCAGTGTGAACACAGCAACAACTGAATGCTACCCCAGATAGTCCTTCAGGGTGAAATCAACAGTGATGCGACGTCTTTGAAAATTGTGCAGTGTGAACTTGGCATAAGATAGATCTAGATTTAAATGATTGGACTTGTTGAACTTGAACTTGATTTGAACTTGAGATTGCTCCAGGTTTACATCAGTGATATCAAACATTAGTGGTTTAATGCAACAAATTTTTAGGCTGTTCCAAAAGTGTTACTTAAGTACAATTGATATACTATAATGGTTTTTGTAAATATTTCAAATTTGATTATATTTTATATTTTGTGTTTTTGTAATTTTTAATGTCTATGTAGTTTTTTTAAGTAATGAAATATATTTTTTTATGGTTAGTTTAATGGTAATATAATTAATGATAATAACTCTGCGTCAGTGGGATGTTTTCAGAACATATGAAATGGTACAAATGAGTTTGGACAAATTCATACAAAGCCGCCAATTCATCAAAACAAAACAATCAAACAACAACAAAGAAAAAGCTATCATATAGCTTCAGAAGACTTGAAATGAAGCTCATGAATCATACCATGCTTTGTTAATTTTATGGTGCTTTTTTCATCTGGCAAACTGTACTTTTCACCTGCATATGGACAAATACAGAACTGTTAAATCCAGTTTTGCAATATTAATTTTGTCACCTTTATGAAATTGAATGGTTTTAAATATGGGCCTACTGTAGTTTCACCAGATGGCAAATAATCCCTTAAATCGTGAACACCAGATGAATATTTGATGAACAAATATTAAATCATTTGGTTGACTACTTTAACAGTGGATTATGCTCATCTGTAACCCAGACAAATGGCTTAAAATTAAAAATACAGTTCACATTCCTAGCATTATGGAGACAAATAGTATAACCTCATTATATCATAAGCAGAAAAGAATCTCCTGTTGGTCTTTGTTTTACAGATGTGCACTAGTCTGGGCCTAAAGCAAAACTGCATTACTAGCATAAATGTCTGCTTGTGGTAAACAATAGGATGGAAATTAATGCTATCTCTCCCGTGGTTACTGTCTTCTACTCACGTTGCAATAAAATTACCTTTCACAAAGTTGACAAACTGCAATCTGGGCACTTTTAAACTAAAGTTATCTCAAAAAAGGAATTAATATCCCTTTGTTATGCCTGTGGCAAGAACAGCAAGCATCCGTTTTGCCGTGCAACATGTCTGTCAGTGCATCTGTTACTTCTAAGATGTGATGTCAAGAGGGCGTGTTGTGTACTCACGCTGATTACAGAGTTAAGGCTACACTCGTAATATCAATCTTTGCTGCAGTGAGAAAAAGACATTGATTGGGTGGAACCCACCCAAAGATTAATGACACCACAGTCGTAACGTGGCATTTAGTCTTTATTATTGCCAGCAGGCATGGAGCGTCACACACAAATGTGCGCGCACACACACTCCCAAAGACATGCAGCATGTGCTAACACTCCTCTAATCCAATATAGCGATCTCCCTGCTCTTGAATCCAAGGAAAAGCTGCCTGGCATGACAGGCTTATTTCAAGCAGCTTTTCACCAGTTCCTGAGGGTGTGCGGCCAGTTCAGGGCAGGTCTTACTTGGGGAAATTGTGTTAAATGGAGTGTGAGGCCCAGCATTTTGACCTCAATTAATACTGTTCTCCTCAGTGTCTGAAAAGAGCACAACCTCCGCCGTCTATGAGCAGGATTTAATCTGTTGTATGTCTTGTTACCTTTGCCAGATTATAGCGTAATCATAACTCCAGCAAAAAAAAATAATAATAATGTTTTCCTCATTTTTTTTTTCAATTCTTCTCACTCTAATTATGAGCTCTGTGGACTGTGAACAGCTAATTCCAGCTCAATGTTACTCACAATTCTGTAGGGGAAAGATGGGGAATCAGTCTCTGTGGGTGTCCAGGGTGTTGATCATTCTCTGTAGGCATTTCAATATGGTTTAAGACTGTGATGAATCCGGTGTGGTGTTGATTGCTATCGGTTATAGAATATTCCCTGTGGGCTTCAAGGGATAGTTCAAACAAAAACAAACCTTTTTGATCATTTACTCACCTTAATATAGTTCTGTGGCATTTTTTTTTTTTTGGACGTCTCTGGGTAAATATTTTTTGTTGTTGTTTGGACATCTCTGGGTAGACATTTTTTGTTGTTGTTATTTTGTTGAAACTGTCTGCAAGAGCAAGTATATGGAGATAACCTGAAGAGGGAAGCTTTCCAATGGCTTTCCTTCAGTCTTAAAAACAAAGGTTCTAAATGGGGGTTAAATTTAAAGGTTACCCAAAAAGGAAACTCCTGTCATAATTTACTCACCATAATGTAGTTCCCTATGACATGCTTTTTTTTTCTGTTGGACGACGAAGGTGAATTTTTGAAGAATATCCTGTTTTAAATATAATGAAAGTGAATGCCAACCAGTGATATCAAGCTCCAAAATTACTAAGAAAAAAGCATTATGTAAAATAGCTTTCCGGAAATTCATTCAAATATCTGTTCCAAGAATATAAAAAAGTTAAACAGGTTTGGAATGACGTAAGGGTGAGTAAATAATGCCACAGTTTTCATTTTTGGGTGAACTGTCTCTTTAAATTTCAAAGACACTTTTGAATCAACTGTTGTCTAAGGTAAAAAATATATAAATAGAAATAGCTAGGCATAGTTGTTGAGGTGTGTGGGTGTGTTAAACCGCTAAGCCTGGGGCTCTTGTTTTGTGCCCTGAATCATGACTAACACTTAACACGTCAGGCATTAGTGCCATAGTAAGAAGTCATGACCACCATTTGAAATTTTCCAACTGACTAACCAGAATTCCGGCAAACATTCATCTCTTTAAATCCTCTTTATACAGAGGCAAATGCAGAGATGTGTGCAAGAGCAATCTACAGCCAACTTGTCAACAGCTTTAACACATTAGCACAGAAGAAATAGCCTTCTGTGTGAGAGAGAGATGTGTGACTGAGAGAAATGTATAAAATATTGTAGAGAGTGTAGTGTCATTGTCATTTCCCAGCTTATCTTTTCAGAGACCATTGTGTTTTTCTAGCCTATTAAGAGGAAAACAATTACTCCTTTTCAGCATCTCTTCAAATTATGTAGTGAAAGTATTTATTTTGTCTCCCACCTTTTTTCCACATTGTTTTTCTGTATTTAATGACAGTGAATAGTAATTGCAGTTTTTAAGCTTCAAAAAGGACATCAAGGCATAATAAAAGCATCAACTCGTGCTGTTTGGGGTCAGAAAGATTTTTAATGTCAGTATTTAGAGCATAGGCTATAGAGGTCTCTTATGCTCACTGAGTTGCATTTATTTGATCAAAAACACTGCAATTGTCAGTCCTGTGTTCCGTGTTTTGTGTTTTCCTCCCCCGCGTGCTTTCCATGACCCAGTTTTCCCTCATGTGCAATTATGTTATTGCTCCCTGGTGTTTCTTGTCATCCCCTCGTCATGTCTTGTGTATTTAAAGCGTTTCCTGTTTTTAGTTCTTCGTCCGGTATTGAATGTACGTCGATCCCCGTGTCCTACGTGTGCTTTCCTTTGGTATGTCAAAGTCTGTGATAATTCTGGATTCTCCTGCGTTCTCCTCGCTCCTCACAGTAGGCACACCGTGACAGCAATATTGTAAAATATTGTTAAAATAACTTCTATTTTTCATTATATAATTACATTATGTAATATTCATGTGTAATATATTTCTTAAGTGTACTTGAAATTCCTGAAATTATTCTAATATGCTGATTTAGTGATCAAGAAACCTTTCTTAATCTTCTTCTTCTTATTATTATTATTCTTCTTATTATTATTATTATCGATGTTGAGAACGGTTGTGCTGTTCTTTTTTTTTTTTTTTGTAAACGGTCATCAAACTTCCTTCCTTTCCTCCTTCCTAGGATTATTTGATGAGTAGAAAGTTCAAAAGAACATTTATTTGACAGAAGTAATTTTTAACATTATAAAATCTCTTCACTGTCATTTTTTATCAATTTATTGCATCCTTGCAGATCGATTTTTCAAAAAATATACAGTGCATATACAGTATCTCACAGAAGTGAGTACACCCCTCACATTTTTGTAAATATTTTATTATATCTTTTCATCTTACAAAAATGTGAGGGGTGTACTCACTTCTGAGAGATACTGTATGTATTCTATACTGTGGTACAGCCACAGTACTTTTTGTAGGGGAAGATTCAGAATTCTATTTGTCTTATTCTGAGTTGGTGATTTGTGATTATTCATGGTATGATACATTTCACCACAGATAAACTGGAGAGTCCACATCCACTGTGAAACTGACTCGTTTTCTTGTTTCCAGAGTCTGAGGGACTAGCAGACTGACAGCTCAGTGGGCAGAAGAGTGAAGTCACCTCTCCTACTTGATGAAGACAAATGATCTCTGAATAACACTCTTACCTCGTGGATCAAATATAAAGAAATGTGACACTGACAAATGGCTCTGACTGAAATGTGTCACTTGATTGAATGGTTCCATGTTCATTTTCCCATCTCACCCACTCAGAACTGCATTACAATTCATACAGTTGCTCATAAAGCAATTTGCATCTGCCTAATTTGTGCAAATGGAGTGGGAACTGCTGGGGATGGAAGTCTAAAGAAATAACACAAATGAAAAAATAGAATTATGTGTCTTATCATCAACTTAATCAAGGCCGTGTCATATTAGTATTTCCATCTCGTCCCTTACAAATGCCGGAAGACAGAATTAGCCTGTTTGTGCTGCAAGGATTCTCTGCACCACCTCATTGTATTTGCCACAATAAAATCCAGGGACTCTCTAAGAATTACAAAGTTATTTGATTTCCCCTTCATAATGTATAGTTGGCACCAATTTAACAAGTGCTTACTTGATAGGCTACATTTAGATGGTTCTCGGTGCGGCAATCCTCCCTCCAGCTACGATGGCGTGTGGACTGGTGAGGCAGTAAATGCTGTTTAAGCATCACTGAGCAAATATATCCAACCAAGTCATATGTTCAAGGAAATACAATATGTGGCCCTCTGGCAAATAACAGAATAACCAGAATTGGATTTGTGATGCCACAAACGTCTCTGGGTAGACATTTTTTGTTGAAACCATCTGCAGAAGCAAGTACATGGAGATAACCTGAGCTATCCAAAGGCTTTCTTTCCTGTCTCGGATGAATTGGTTTTCATGCTTAACTTCAAAATTGCTTGATAAATGCTTAAACACAAATATACACACCACTGAGGTCTTCCAAACATGAAAACTAGTGCATGCATTACTTATACTACATGTATAATGTTTTGATTGATTTAACATGGTTCAAAGATTTCAAATAGTGTGGATGGCTTTGTTCTGTAGTTGTCGCTTACATATGGAGTGAATGTAAGCATAGATGCTTGTCTGTATTGTTTTGTATGGGACTGACAGCAGCCATTCTTGCACGTGCTTGTTTAAAGCTGATCATTTGGTGGAACTGATGTCCACTGATAGATACATTGCTTTGTTGCTCGCAAAATGATTTATTACATGAAGCAAATCAGCCAGAGATTCCTGGAAATGATTTTGCCTACCATTATTTATTTTTAATCCCATGCGGTTTCAATCAACAGCTCAATATTCATTGAGCGTGTTTGGTGCTGTGAGATTGCATATTTAAATTATGAAAAATGTAGGCCTATAAAACATACCTACCAGCTTTACAATAAAGATGTGCATTACATCACCACAGAGATTGATTTGAATGGGCCTGAGACTAGTTATATCAAAAATAGGCTATCTTGGCCAGGCTATTTAGCCTGAGGCAGTTGGCGTGTGTCAAGGACGTGTTGGCATTCCTGTATTCTGCTGTGCTGTGTGGATTGTGCCTCCTCAGAGTTCTTCTCACCTGCCCATGTTGCACACTTACAGAGAAATGACAGTCCTGAACACAGCTATGTTGGTATGTATGTACAAAATTATTTGACTACTTTGCAAGATTTTATTTATTTTTTTATGATTGAACATTGCCATGTGACTCCTTCTGTACTGTTTTTGCTACAGATGTGAATGATGCTTCAGAACATGCAGCTTGTTGAGAACAATGGCGATGGTCTCTTTTAAGTTGGGTTGGTAAGCAATCACCTAGCAACCACACAGAACACCTAAGCAAATGCAATAGCAATGTCCTGGCAACACTTTAGCAGTGTAACAGCAGTTTTGCACAAGTAAACAAGAATTATAGGACTGGGTAAAATGACCCCCTTTATTAATATTTTCTTTTGACCACAGATGGCACAAAATCTCATCTCAACACATTTAATGAATGGCTAAGCTCTTTGTAATTTTGCCATTTAATCTGAATATCAATATTTGTGAATTGTAGCCAGTTTTGAGGTCAATTTTTGAGGTAAAAAGTTATCTAGTTTTGTATCTCTGTAAAATAAAGATCTATAAATATATTACATTTCTTGTGTCTATTTGTTATTGAGGGAATTGTGAACACAATGTTTTTAGATTTGTGGAGTAAAAATTATAGTTTTAATTTTTAAGTGAAGGTTAGCCCCAGAATTGCCACAGAAGGCTCTGGGTGGCATGTTGTAGCTAGTGTTATTATTTTTAAATAACTTCTTGTAATTCTTGGTGTTATTGTTCAATATTATTAGATGTATAGTTCAGGCATCTTTGCTAATCATTAATACCTGTAAGCTAATTGAGTGAAATCATTTCATTTTATTGCACAGTGTTGCTATTATGACATGTCTTCAATATGGGCAAAATGTGGGCAATATAATGCGTAAATATTCACATGTCTGTATGTAAGTCATAGAGTAAATTTACCTTTCAGATTAATCTCTTTTACTGGGATTCTGCTTTGTCATCGGTTATTCAATAATTTAACTAAATTATCAAAATACATTTTTAAATAGAATAGTTTATTTTTTTATGTTAGTGACACTTTAAAAGTATATACATTTTAATGTGATATAAATGTTAAAAGTGTTAATATAAATGTTTAAAGTGGGGAAAGATGGCATCATCATCCTGCATATTATTCTAAACTTATATAAATATATTACATTTTAAAAGTAAATGCACATTGTTCTTAAGGATAGCATATTCCCCTAGTTATAATTATATTTCTTTCAGAACACAGCAAATGCTAGATTAGAACAGCTTATGTCTAGCTTCTTTACCATTTTAATCAAGATGAAGTCTGACATCTGCACATTGCAATTACAATGAGACAACATTAACTCAACTGTATAGCAATAAAAAGACAATGATTCTGAGAGATGCAACTTCTCTGAAGAAAAATAACAGTAACATTTGTATGTAAAGACATTGGTTTGCATGCCTAACTAGAAAAGTGCTTGATGCATGCTTAAACACAAATATACACACCACTGAGGTCTTCCAAACATGAAAACTAGTGCAGGCATTACTTATACTACATGTACGGTGTGTTGCTAGATTAGAACATCTTATTATGTCTAGCTTCATTACAATTTTAATCAAGATGAAGTTTGACATCTGTACATTGCAATTACAGTGAGA
Organism: Sinocyclocheilus rhinocerous; assembly: GCF_001515625.1. NCBI lineage: Eukaryota > Metazoa > Chordata > Actinopteri > Cypriniformes > Cyprinidae > Sinocyclocheilus > Sinocyclocheilus rhinocerous. The sequence goes on from NW_015647084.1 coordinate 424,667, forward strand.
CAACATTACATCAACTGTATAGCACTAAAAAAAGACGATGATTCTGAGAGGTGCAACTTCTCTGAAGAAAAATTACAGTAACGTTTGTATGTAAAGACATTACATTCATACTAATTTGTTTATATTCTGTCCGTGGCAAACATTGTTCAGAATTGTCTCATTTCTCAGAAATATTTCTCTCATAAAGTCATATTGAATTAAAAAGACTTTGTTTGCAAGCATAACTAGTGTAAGAAAGCAAGAGTCTAATTCTGTAATACATCACCATTTTGCATCTGAGATTGATTCAATAAACCGTGTTTTGCATTTGTTGTTTTGAAAACCGCTGCAGTGGCGTAATAAGATGCTTTCTAAATTTGAATAACTGTGATTTATGTTCCCGCTGGTTGAGTTATAACCCTCTAGCAAATTAAGAGGTCTAATTAAAGCTAATAATATTAGCATTCAAACGCTACAAACATTACTTAATGAGCTACACCTATTCTTTCAAATGAATGGGTGGCACGTACCGCAGGTTGACACAATTTACAGAGCGAAACGCACAGCACGTCCAGTCCGATGAATATATCGCCCTAATGACTGACATCAACATGCGCTCAGCGTTGATTAGGCCACACAAGTCTTAACGGAGTACGTGGCTGCATGCCATTGTCCCCATTATGTCTTGCTAATACATAGTTTGAGTTCTCTGCTGAGGGTGCGTGTCTTGCGACCGTTTCTCGGTTCGCTCGCACCTGCCGAGAGAATCATCATTTGGCTTGTGCCTATCAAAACCCATTGTCACAATGCTCTGACTTCTTGCCTCAGGTGCCTTCAAACATTCACCGCTTCAGTGTCTTTCACCACAAGAAGGTTCTTATAGAAAAGCCGGTGGGCTGGTGGCACATGGCGCATGAATTCGGTTCACACTGCGCCCAGCCGAGCCTTTCAGTCTCATTGTATTCGCTTTCTTAACACCCGGCTAACGTTGTCTCATTAACATCAGGCGGGTCGCATGGCCGCCGAAGCGTTTGGTTGCGTCTTTCAGAGGTGAATGGTGTCTGCCCGTCGCTTCCGCTTTCTCTTGGCATGTATGTAGAGGGATTGGCGGCCTGCTGTCCGTATGAAAGACTGGGGCAGCCAGGTTTATAAATAAAATGTGCACCTTGCTCAGCCATGACTGGAATATTTAAAGCTCAGCAGCTCTAGAAAGAGAGATGGAGACTTAGGGAAGGCTGAAGTCTCAGAGTATTTCCAAGCTGCGTGCTTGAAAGAAAATGAGTGGCATACAATGATTCTTCACCTAAAAAAGGCCAGCCGATTCAGTTCAGATCCACTCTATCTATTCAGCATGTGACCGATTACCCCATCGCCGACAACTAACGGCAGTCTCCGAGTTGTTTGATCTGAGAGCGGAGCGAAAAAATGGCTTGCTTGCATCGATCAATATTTACCAGATTCCCACCTCAATCTTTGACACCTTTCTGAAATGTGCGGGGGAGGGAGTGATCAACGGCTGAATTGAATCTGCCATCCAGGTACGACCTATTCTGGAAGTCACAACCGAGAAGACAGAGGCTGCCGCCACTTTTGACGTAGACACTCTTTCACGCACACAAACGGACAGGTACACGCCTACAAAATGACTCAGGGGAGATATAGCCTTGCCTCACGGAGGCGATAAATGTGGGCACATTAGGAATTGAATCTTTGTTTTGAACCTGAGCCCTGGCCTGGGCTGTTTTTGTTGTGACATCGGTGTGAGGGCGATGGAGATAAGCTATCAATCAAAGTCGAGCTTCTCTCCTTTTAAAGACTACCTGAGACCAGAAAAACACACACACATTCCAACAGACAATTTTACAGCGTTATGTTGACTTAAAGGTGACCGTTAGCATTTAGCAATAGCATTTACAGAACTATGTTGATGTGAGTTTAGACCAAACTGAGATAAGCTCTTGCTTTAGGCTAGAGTAAAAGAGCAAATACACGCCTGCTAATTCACTTTAGTGAATAACATTGCTGAATTGCTTTAATAAGAACAACCATGTGAAAGTATTTATTTTCTACTTTCCATCTTCCGCACATTTGTTTTTCCTGAATGATTCGTGCTTTGAAGTAATCCTTTTCCACTGCTAATACACCCATCTCAGAAACTCCTCTAACAATTATATGACTGTTGGTTTGCTCTTTCCTTTTGCTATTACAAAAGGATTCTGAAGAATTAAAAGCTAATATTGTCTTATTATATTAAGCAGTCAGGTTCATTCACAAAATATTCAAACCTAGTTTGATTTGCTTCTAGAATTTATTTCTGAACTTGTGATGACTGGATTTCACCATGGCTTTCTCAAAAGGAAAAGGGTTTGTCTGTGCAGCACCAAAACATCACTCTCAGTATATTATTATTATGTGTTATTATTATGTGTTTGAATGATACACCTAATTTTATCTTAATTTTATTTATTTATTTTTAGGTGACCTGTTAAGTACCTGGCAGTCTGACGGAATCCTCCGGACCGCGTTGAAAATGTCATTGTTGGGATGTTTCTGTGGCGCACAGAAAAATGTCAGTTGTTTTGTTTAATTTTTTATTTTTTTTTTCAAACGTCAAAATATTTTTACAAAAATTTCTTTATTTTAAATTTGTATAAATCCTAAAACTTTTGTTTTAGGATTTATAAATCTTAAAACTGTTTATTTTTTCCAGTTTAGAGGGACACTATGGAATTCTGGGCTTTCTCTCAACATCTGTGATTGAAACATTGAATTGCAGGTGATTTTTGGAGCACCATGTTTTTACTTCAGTCAGTGAATCAATGTGATGATTTGAGGAATACTCATGGTTGCCTGGCATCAAGATGACTATAGACATGCATTTAAATATATATCATCTGACAAGGTAAGTGTCACATCTTAGCATAACCATAGTACCCAGACCTTTTAGGACTTTATGATGTGAATATGCAAGGACGAATGATGTAAACCTAACATTTCAGGCCAAACTGAACCAACAGCTCTGAATATAAACCGATACTGCAGATGTACAACCATAGCTGCATATGAATGTAAACATGGATTTTTATTTACCTACTGGTTAAACTGGTTATTCATTCATTCATTTATTTATTTATTTTTTTTGGGGGGGGGGGTCTCTTTTATAGTTGAAAACTATAAAAGATAATTATATTATTTATAAATGTATATTCTATTCTATTTTACCCGTGTAAGCACTTAAGCAAACAAATCTTGATCTATGAGGGCTATAAAAATGCACCTGTCTACAAACCTGACCATGCATTCTATATGATATATGCAAATAAAAACAGCTGCATCTTTACCCCCATTCATAATGTAGAGTCATAGAACTTCATCTCCCCTCTGTCTGAGGTTTGCAGTTCTCTGGAAGAGCAGTATTTTTTAGGCCAGCCTTCAGACTATGTTTAACTTATCACCGCCTAAAAGTTACAGCACCTGTTCTAAAACAGGAAGCAAACTTTAATTTCTTCAGCCCCAGAGGCCACCGATCCTTTATAAGATTTGCTAGGATCCTTGAAGAGAGCACTGCTTCCATCTCTCACCCTCCAGGGGGCCTTCTCCATTCCACCTCGCTCCACACTCCTCCTCCCCATGTGTCAGCTGATTATAACACACTGAGTTTCATAGGCAACACATTATTGTACTCGTAAAGACATGGGGACACGCTCCAATAAGTCCTCAGTTGGGAAACAGAGCCTCTTTTGCATATTAATGACCTGGGGTCAGTTTCTTACGATTGCGTTCATGAGGAGGTGGAAGAAATGAGAAGGAAAAGAGAAAATGACCTAGCAGTGGAATAATAAAAAAGGGAGCGTATTCAGGTGTGTCCAGGGTCCAAAATTAACTTTTTACCACACCTGCCAATGGCAGATGAAATTAGAGCACTTCCTGGTCGTGAAATGATATTTTGTTTTTTATTTAAAAATATATTTTTCTGTCCATAACAATGGAATTATTTCACCGTTTCCATCCAACATCAACATCCAACATATATATATATATATATATATTAAGCAGCACAACTGTTTTCAATGCTGATCATAATAATAAATGTTTTTTGAGCATATTAGAATGATTTTTGAAGGATCATGTGACACTGAAGACTGGAGTAATGGCTGATGAAAATTCAGCTTTGCCATCACTGGAATTAATGATAATTATTTTAATTGTAATATAATGCTCACAAAATTACAGTTTTACTGTAGTTTTGATTTAATAGCCTTGCTGATTAAATATATTTAATTGGATTAAATATCCTTGCTGAGCATAAGAGACTTCTTTCAAAATCACAAAAAAAAATCGATCTGACCCCAAACAAAATTTAATTACCGGTAATTAAATAAAATTTATTTATTTATTTATTTACACATTTTTGAAGTAGACTTTGTTGCCTGTTTTTTTTTTTTTTTTCAATTGGTGATTAATAAGCATTCGTTTTTATCCTGGTGTGTCTAATCAAGGGTTTATGGGAAAAGAACAGGAGCATTTTAAAGATGTAGCCTTGAATTCCAGGCATGAGATAATTGAGATGATTGACATGATACCGTAGCATGGTCATATACTCTTTCAATAAAAGGGTAATTGTATCTCTGGTTCCTTTTGTGTTGTAGCTTTGTCAGTAACTCAGACATCAGCTCCCCTTCCAGAGAGGACAGACACCAACCACTTAAAACAACAGAAGTGGATAATAATACACATTATGTCCCCCACCAGCTCTTCCGATGACTCCGATGGAAAAAGACTCAATGAACTCCACGAATGCCTTGAGTACCCCCACAGGAAATAGGCCCGGTCTTTGGTTCACAAGAGGAAGCTTGGGCAAAAGAGGAAAAACCTTAAAATACTAGTGTAGTTCTCGCACAGTTGAACTCAGCATAATAGCTAAATGTCAATGTGGAGTACTAATGCTCACACAATTGAGCAGCTCTCCCGTGAGACCTGATTAAGAGCCGGTGAGAAGGCAGATAGCTTACTCGTGTCTATAATAACGGGATAAGTCACATTTAAATGTCCTCATCACTAAGGGGAGAGGAGTGGCTGTACCCAACTTCTAGCAGTGGAGATGGAGTGATTCAGATATTTCAGGGTAAAAGGGACACAAAAAGCAATTTGTGAGGCATCACATAACTCTTTCTGAGTCAGACAACCTGAGTATGATAGCTTGAACCATATGCCAGTTTCATACGTTGCATGTGAAGTGATCTTTGAGTTTGGTTCCTGCTTGCTTAAGCACTTTCCAAGAGCTTTACCTAGATAGACAGGAAGATGAATTGCTGTACTTTATTGATTTCATAGAAGAAATACAGTGCAGATGTAAAGTGCACAAATACCTACTCATGGTTCAGTTACAACAGACAGTGCAAGACTTTATTTACAGTGCAAAATGCGAATATAATGTACATAAAAAAGAACTTGCTAAACGTGAATAAAAATTGAGTAAAAACTTGCTGGTTAAACGTTGTTAGGATCTAAAGGATTACATGGTTTAATGTGATTAGAATGCATGCTAATTTGACCTTCATAGAAGACAATGTGTTGAGATATTGCATTCAATTTTAGATGGAAATACAAATATACTGTACATTTATGTAAAATGCTTGATTAAGATGGATATGTTTTGCATATAGGAAAAAAAACTTGGCAGCCTAATGTTTTTCTTCTGAACACCATTGATGCATATTTGATAATTGTTGCATAAATCCACCAAAATATACATATAATTAACAAAATTCACTGAAAATACTGCAAAATATTGTTTTATTGGCTGGTAAATGTCATCCATCAGTGGAGTTATGTGAAGGCTTGCACCGGCAGTGAAGAGTATACATAATACCTGGAAGGGAAAGAGTGATAAGATCCCAGTTGCACTTGTTAGAACACTGCAGTGGATGGAGCCAGTGGCTAAAGGTGATGATGCACAGAATTCTTCATGATTACCATAATTTTGGATGCTGCTGGCCCTCTATAGCTCTCCTTTACTGAAAATCAATGGATTTATAAATCCACTGATTTACAGTAAAGGAGCGCTGTAGTTATTTATATATATATTGTCTTGTCTTGGTTTTAATAATGCATAAATGTAATGCTAAGTAAAGTAAATGTTGAAATTAACATTAGCTAAGATTAATAAATGCTGTAGAAGTATTGTTCATGCTTAGTTCATGTTAACTAAAGTACTATAGTTAAATAATGTTAACTAATGAACCTTATTGTAAAGTGTTACCAAAATAATACATGAAAAAAATTGTACATGCTAATTGTACTTGCTTAGTTTTTAGTCATAACCAAGGTCTATCGATTAAGGTCTATTGGTGACTGTTGGCATTTTCTGTTCTAATTTCCCCCTTTTCCTCATCATTTTCTGTCCTCTCCCCACTTCACGCATGAACAGTGACAAATAACCCAAAGTTATATGTATTCTGCTTTTGGTCTAAATCATCAGAATCAGAATCAGAATCAGAAAGAGCTTTATTGCCAAGTATGTTTGCACATACAAGGAATTTGTTATAGTGTCACAAGCTTCCAGTACACGGAGACAACAACAACACACAGATAATAAAAATGAGATGTGAATAAAATACACATGCATAAATATAAACCACAAAAAAAAAAAGAATAAATTGTATGTACAGGTGTGCTATAGATAGAATAGGAATAGAATAAAATAAAATAAAATAAAGTTGTAGGGATGTACTAGGATTTAGGGTGATAAATAAGTATAAGGTTATTGCACATACTGTACTTTAATTGCACAATGGGAGAACATTAACTGTTCATGAGGTAGATTGCCTGGGGAAAGAAACTGTTCTTGTGCCTGACTGTCCTGGTATTCGGTGCTCTGTAACACCGACCAGATGGCAAAAGTTCAAAAAGGAGATGGCTTGGATGTGATGGATCCAGAGTGATTTTCTGAGCCCTTTTCCTCACTCTGGATGTATACAGTTCTTGGAGGGTAGGCAGGGGGGCACCAATAATCCTTTCAGCAGTCCGAACCGTTCTCTGTAGTCTTCTGATGTCTGATTTTGTAGCTGAACCAAACCAGACAGTTATTGAAGTGCACAGAACAGACTCAATGACGGCTGAGTAGAACTGCTTCAGCAGCTCCTGTGGCAGGTTGAATTTCCTCAGCTGGCGAAGGAAGTACAACCTCTGCTGGGCCTTTTTAACAGTGGAGTCAATGTGAGTGTCCCACTTCAGGTCCTGAGAGATGGTGGTGCCCAGGAACCTGAATGACTCCACTGCCGTTACAGTGCTATCCATGATGGTGAGTGGGGGGAGTGCAGGGGGGTTCCTCCTGAAGTCCACGATCATCTCCACAGTTTTGAGGGTGTTCAGCTCAAAAGTTGTTATGACTGCACCAGACAGCCAGCTCTTTAACCTCCTGTCTGTAAGCAGACTCGTCTCCATCCTTGATGAGACCGATGACTGTAGTGTCATCTGCAAACTTCAGGAGCTTGACAGAGGGGTCTTTAGAGGTGCAGTCGTTGGTAAAGAGAGAGAAGAGCAGTGGGGAGAGAACACACCCCTGAGGGGCGCCAGTGCTGATGGTGATAGTCCTGGATGTGAGTTTGCCCAGCCTCACTAGCTGCTGCCTGTCTGTCAGGAAGCTGTTGATCCACTGACAGACGGAGGTGGGCACGGAGAGCTGAGTTAGTTTGGGCAGGAGGAGGTTTGGGATGATAGTGTTAAAGGCCGAGCTGAAGTCCACGAACAGGATCCTCACATAAGTCCCTGTTTTGTCCAGATGTTGCAGGATGAAGTGCAGTCCCATGTTGACTGCATCATCCACAGACCTGTTTGCTCTGTAGGCAAACTGAAGAGGATCCAGCAAGGGTCTAGTGATGTCCTTCAGGTAGGCCAGGACCAGTCTCTCAAGTGACTTCATGACCACAGACGTGAGAGCGACAGGTCTGTAGTCGTTAAGTCCAGTGATTTTGGGCTTTTTGGGGACCGGAATGATGGTGGAGCGTTTGAGGTGCAGTCGTTGGTGTAGAGGGAGAAGAGCCATGGGGAGAGGACGCAACCCTGAGGGGCGCCAGTGCTGGTGGTGCGGCTGTTGGATGTGAATTTACCAATTTATTGTGTGTTTATAGACCTGTCGTGTGTCAGGTATTTATAACTCTTTAAATTGATTTGGACAATGTCATTGTGAGCCAAAAGCTGTTACTGTCCATATCATGTGGGCATGTGGGCTCTGTCTGTCCCTCTCTCTCCTGCAAATCTTCTCGCTGTTTTCAGCAATAACCCGAAAACTTAAGTCTATCTCTCTTTCGTTCTGTCTGTCTAACTCTGATTACGGTCTCTTGACAGGTGTTGGCTCACTGAGTGGTAGACAGGCCAATGTCAGCATCATCAGTATGGTTCTCCTTTGAGAGTTTGACACAAAACCCCCATCTTCCACCCTGAAGCCCTGCTCTGTGTCGCTCTCTGTCTCTCTCTCTCTCTGGCCTGTGCGCTCTCTCGCTTTATTTCTCCTATAGGACCTTGTCGCCTGCGGCTAATCTCGCAGGCATTCTCCCACTCAGTCCAACTTGATCCACTCGACTCTGCCCTGTAGAGGTATGCCATTGCCCTGTAATTAAGACCCAGACTTTTCACCTTCCTGTCTCTGTGCAATGAGCAGCCGCATTTCTGACAAATGCACTCAATGCTTCTACTTCAGTTATGGAAAGGACTGTTATGAACTTGGACAATGTGCATACTTTGGGAGGCACAGCTTGGACAGAAATGTCAATCGGGTGAGAGATAATTGAGTTTGCCTCACTTCTGTTAGGGGCGGCAGGTCAAACTTTTTCTATCAAACATTTCTTGCGTACTTTTGAAGAATTTTGTCTTCTATTCTGTTTGGCCGTGCTTATGAATGTGAGTTTGCCGTTAGTTTATAAATGACAAACTCACATAAAATCATGTGGCAATGATATCAGAGCTGGGTAATTTTATATTGAATTTTCACAATATGTTTGTGAGGATTTTGCTATAGCAATATAAAATTTAATTACAATGTGAATATTGTAATGGTGTAATGTGCTTTTTATTTTTTAATGTGCTTTTAGATTTTATACTGTTTTGGATCCTATGTTAAACATTTTGAGTTTACTTTCAGTCAGTAGATTTTAGGGCAGAATAATTTTCCACTGATTTGAAAAAGATAATAAATAAAAATTTACACCAAAGCAAATCCATGAATATCTGGATAAATATTAGTGCTGTCAAATGATTAATCGCATCCAAAATAAAAGTTTTTGTTTACATAATAAATATACACAGTACATGCACATATATTATGTATATATATATACACACACATACAGCATATATTTTGAAAATATTTACACGTATTTACGTGTATATATTTATATTCATATAAATTATATCATATACATATATATTTAATATATAAACGTAACATATTTTTCTTAAATATATACATGCATGTGTGTGTATTTATATAATAAATATACACAGTACACACACATATATTATGTAAATAAAAACTTTTATTTTGGATGCGATTAATAGTTATTAATCATTTGACAGCACTAATAAATATACAATACTGGGTAACACTTTATAGTAACCTTCCATAATTAACCTTAGTACATGTATTAACTAGCATTAACTAACAATGAGCAATACGTTTATTACAGTATTTATGAATATTTGTTTGATTTATGAATGTTTGTATTATATATTGTTATTTTATTAATATTTATTAATTTATTTATTCTTATATATTGTTGCTCTTTTGTTAGTTTTGACTGCTTTTATTGTCCTCATTGTAAGTCGCTTTGGATAAAAGCGTCTGCTAAATGTAACTCTATTTGGTTTGTTGATTTGGTGCATTTGTGGCACAGATCATCATTAGAAAGAGTTTGTTCTGTTTCCAGCCAATCAGTTTCCGCCAATATGCTGCATTTCATCTGCTTCAGGGCAAAATACAATGCCTGAAGTAAAGAATGATCTCTGTTGTTACTCAGTGAACATGCAGTACCTCATAAGCAATGCTTATTTACCGTCATATAAATGACAAGTACTGTAATTGAATGGTGTTTTGTCTTGAAAGCTTTTATTTGTGCTCTGGGCTATAAGTGAAATCTAAAAAGGCGAAAGAGCAAATCTGGTAAATGTCATTTTTCTGTGTTTTCCCATTTAAGGAGTGGCTTTAGTTCAGATCCAATAAAGAAGCTCATGCATATGTTCTGCCAGTAAAGCAGGTGCATTTCCTGTTTCATAGAGACAAGACATTAAACCTTCAAACCCAGGGTGTAACCACTGTAGACGGTGAGGGTTTAAACATCCTTGTTAAACCTGTAACCAAACAATATCTTTATTTTACCTTTCCTCTAACTTAATCTTACAGTACATCTGAGCAAATAGTAATATATGAGTGAATAACCATGAAACAACTTTTTTTTAAATCCCAAGAGAAAAGAATTCAACACTTGCATTCTGTTGTATATGCTAGAGGACACATTATTTGTCTCCAAATGATTTATGCAAGCTTAAAAAGACAAACTCCTATATAGATTGTATTTTTTTCATAGACTGCAGCTTCCTATAAGCATCTTTGTTTAAAAACAGCACATAGTGTAATGTTTTATTTTTACTTTGATTAATGCACAATGAAATACTTATTTATAATTAATAGGTAGACGTTCTTTGTAATTAATTACACTGAAATGGAAAAATAACGTTCGCTGTAAATCAATACCATTATTGTTTTTATTTTTATGTCCACTGTGCTTGTATATTTACTTTGGTAATAAGCATATTTTAAATGATGCAACATCTTTTTTGTAATTTTGCAGAAAGTTTCCCAGCATCAACGCAAACAGAACAATCCTGAGGAGTTTCATTAACTCCACCATATGGAGGCTAGAGAAATTTCCACTTGGCTCAATGTGCAGAAGTCTGTGATGGATTTAATGAATCGTTACTATAAAGTGCACGCAGTAAGTTTTGCTAATTGCTGCTCAGACAGATTGCCACAAAAATAATAATAATAATACATTTCCATTCGCTCTTGTAGTGGTGGGTAAAATGCCTGCTTGAGATTCTCTTAAACCAGCTCAAGCCTTTCCAAGCCTGTTTGTGGGTAAATATTCCAATAACATTTAACACACATTGTTAAAGAGACAAAAATGTCAAAACAGAAAAAAAGCAAGGAAATGCGGGACATCTTATCAATTGAAGTGTCACCTTCCAGTGTGTCCACTTTCTGTTTCTTCTGTTATGTGTTCCAGAGGAATCTGATCATGTGTCCTGTTCTCTGAGCTGCAACAGGAAATTTCTCTGTTCGTCCTAAAGTGCTAGTCCTTCATGTTCAGGCTGAGTATATGAGCAGATGTAATTTCCACAAAGATCTGCGATCACCAAATAACTCTGACTCCACAGAATGGCTGAAATACAATCCTTGCAATTTGTCTTTTTGACACAAAGTGACCCACACTGTAGAAAATAATTTTTAGATCCAGTAAATAATCCTGAAAAATGACCCAAGATTTACATGATTAATGCTTAGTTTATCAATTTGAAGTTTGAGGAATGTACAATATTCAGAAACACCTTTTGCTGTTTTGCTGTTTACAATACTGTATTTTTTTTATATAATTGCTAACTGAAAATTCTTACAATTATGGCATCAAGTCATGGCAACTTAAGTTTATAAAAACTTTAAAAAATATATATATAAATATAAAATAAAAGTTCAGTTCACCATGAAATAATTAAGTAAATTAATTAAAAGGCCATGCAAAGTGTTGCCTGTAATTAATGAAAAAATTATATCAACACTTTTTATGTTATTTATTTCCAGTGTATTCTTTTTTATTATTTTATTTTATTTATTTATTTGGATTTTAGAAATTACAGTCTGTGACTGTTGAGCATACCAGTTGCAAAATAGACACAGGTTTCATGATAATGGCATTAGATACTCTGCACTGTACTGTGGAGCAGTTTGAACTTCCGTTGCAATGCTCAGGTGGAAATGTGACACCAACTGTTAGTGGTGGCTTGGGTCTTATCTGCTGGGACAGCTGAGCTTGACACAAAGTGCTCATCACGCTCCATTACCCAGCAGCGACATGCTGCTCCATAAAGACAATTCAATGTACCTATCCAAGAGCCACACAGGAATGGGTCGCATGCACATCTTTGGCTGATCCTTCTCTGATCTTTTTGTTTCAGTGTAAATGCTGGTCCAATCTTGTGTGAAATCAGTGTGCCAAACATCAGATGTGAACACAATTCAACTGCACTGTCGTTCCAAACAAAAATGGTCATTATTCCATGCAGTTATATTGAGGTAATTTTTTACATTTTTCGCTCATTCCATCGTTTTTTCTCGTTCTGTGATTCTATCTATCATTCCTTCAATTGTTTGTTCCATCATTCGCTATGTGGTTCTGTCTATCGTTTTTTACGTATTGTTCATACTATCGTTTGTTGTATGGTACTATCGTTTGTTCTATCTTTCTATCATTTGCTCTATATATCGTTCTATCTGCCTATATTGAAATCAATTAACACCTTAATTAAATAAATTAAATGTTTTTCTTGTTTAGTCTTAGGCTTTCTTTTTTAGGCTTTCTTGTTTAGTCTTGCTGTTAGGCAACCATGTTGTCAAAAAAAAAAAAAAACTAGAGTAAAAGTTTCTCATAATGTGTGTGCAACCCATCTGATCTTGCTATGCTAATAAAACATTAAAGTGAACTAAATTGTAAACTCCGTCCACCAGCATATTCTATTCACCCAGCTCAGGTAGCAGCTGCCACAGTCTGCCATCTGCTCTTTAATTGGTGAACTTGTCACTGATGTTATTTTTCAGCTTTCCTTCCTTTAAGAACAGATGGATCTTTAAATCAAGTCCCTGCAGTCCACCATAATATATATATATATATATATATATATATATATGCCACCATCCCTTACTATAGAAGAATGATGTCACTGATGACTGGGAGCAGCCAAAAGAGGTCTTCTTTTTTTTTTCTGCAGCCCACCACCTTATATGTTAAATGACTTGTGTATCTGGTTTGTAGAGATAGGCTCTTATCTGTTATTGAGAATGCTGGCAGCAGGTGGACTGATCTGGGTATGTGGTGTCCAGTGGAGTGGCTCATCTAGAGGCCAAAGCTTCTCTGCATCGCTAACACTCCCCTAAGCTCTATCCACTTACTGTTTGAAAGCTCCAGCGGAGCACACCACACAGTCCCAGCAGACTTTGTTATCCCACAGAACAGACGACGTGTTTGCTTCTGCGAGAAGAGCTGTGTTTTTATGTGAAATGACAGCACAGGGAACTTACTGGGCTTGTAAGTGTTGTTTTTCACAATTATTAGAAATAAATGTTCCATGCATTCACACACTACAAGAACAATTGGCTCAGAACGTCTGTACCAACATATTAAAACAATTAAGTTATCGGTCCAAGTGCTGATGTTATGTTTTGTTTTATAATACACTAAGCCATAACATGCAGCAGACATATTCAATGTGGTTCAATAAGTTCAATAATGACCAAAAAAGAGTTGCATTGATAGGAATAAACATTCTTGCACCATAAAACAGACTGTAAAAAATACTTTTAAATATGTTTTATATAGTTGTACATATACTTTACAAGAAAATACTATTTCAGCCTTTCTACTTCAGACTTTCATGTTTAATCCAATCCATTTTCTGAGTGAAAATAGTTTCTACTCAATTCTTTTCAGCGAAGTTCATTCATTCACTTAACTTAATATTTATACTTAATGAAAAACTATTTTGATTGCAACAAGGCATTTTACACAATTCTTTTCAGTGTAATTCATTCACTTAACTTAATTATTATTTTTAATTTTTTTTGACTTTTTTAGTTGAGTGGGTAAAAAAACAATGTATGTACATTCTGTTATTATTATTGTTATTATTATTATTATTATTATTATTATTTGTGTAGTGAAATGGTAAACTCCATCACAGCAGTGTTCACTAGTTTGCTTGAATTTGTTTTATTTTTATTTTTTATTTTTTTTATATATATCACACTTTAGATATAGACCTAGACATATAGATATCGATATAGATTATGTACCTTGAACCAGTGTACCGGCTAACAGCACTACTGGAAAAAGTCAGAATTCAATACCTGTTTGTAGCTATCAAGGACATCAAGAGCATCAGCGCATGCTTTTAAAGCTATCTGGCAGTGCTCGCTATATGCTCTGAAGGGAAAGAGCTGCTTGAAGGTGTGAAGGGTGAGCACAACTGAATATCAATCAATAAGATCTTACTTGGATAAATAACTCTCAAGTGCACATGAAGTACAGTTCCAGATTGTGATTGAACTAACTAGTATAATCTGAGGTTAATGGAGAGTAATTCCATTATCCTTAACAGTGGCATGCTTTAGATTTTTATGTGCTTTAAAAGGCTCACAAGATGTGACTGATCTTGGCGGCTATTGAAGTACAAACTGTCATTCTCATTATATCGCACACATTATTTAAATCTAAAGCTGTTTATATTCTAAACAACTTGGTGGGCACATAATTCTCATTTGTAAATAACCATATGAAGCAATCTGCAGTATTATGTTTTTCCTTACACTGTATGCCTCATTGTATTTAAATGACCTGTTTTAAAGAAATAAAGAAAAATACATTTCTTTTTAAAGGGCAAGGGGAACCACTTCATCATTATAGCAGGAGGTGGTTTTGTTTGTCCTTGAAGCTCATCCAAAGTCAGATGACTTGTGTTCTAGAGTGAGTCCTGTCTCTATCTCTGATAGAGAGAGCAGAGTCACAGTGTTAGTCTGGTAGAAACTCTCGCTAAACTCCCGCACATTTAAAAAAAAAAACACCATCAGCGGGACTCATGAATCAGCCGACAGCTTCTCAAGTAGGTAATTGATGAAGATGAAGAAATATCACAGAACTAATCATGCTTAAGCTCAGCATAAGACCAAGCGTAGCAGAGCTTAAAGGAGTAGTTCACCCACAAACGAAAATTCTGCTTTTAAAATTCTCCAGAGGAAGGGAGCATTTTCAGGAATAACAAAGTAGTATTTGAACTATGGAAGCAGTGTTTTTTTCTTCTTCTGTCATATAGATTTTTTTCTTTATTAATATTTTGAATTTGTTTTCATTTTTTACATTCTCTGTTTTCATTTTCATTTTAAAGTTTAAGTAATGTTGCTGTTTTTTAAATGTCTAAATGGTTTTTAATAGTTTTTATTAATTTTTATTTCCGTTTTAGTTATTTTAGTAGATCAAGTTAAAATACAGTAAATGAAAATGTGAAATGCTGAAATAAAATGAGTTTTTTTTTTTATCTGAAATAAAATGTTTATATTGGTTTTATATTTAATTTAATTTCAAGTAATGATTTTTAAAATAGTTTTAGTTTTATTAGGTATGGTGCACTGTAAAACCAAACAGTGATATGAATTAAATGAAATGAGTTAATTTCACTGAAACAATAATGAAAGTTCACTGGACTTTAATTGAAATAAGTTCTGTGAACTCAAAATGTCGTCGAAATGAGTTTTCTAGTTCCCAGCATGCTTTGTATCAGACTACAAGGAAAATAAATGTTGAAATTGAGTGTTATTTTGTGTGTTTTTGCACAAGATTAACATGGGGAGACATAAGTTAGTATTTAATGCTGTGTTATGTTCGTCCAAATGGTGAACTGGTTGGAGCTCTGTTATCACTAGAATATCGCACTCCTCTCAGCCAAATTCGAGGACCAGAAAGAACTGTTGTATATACATATGTATTATATATATATATATGAACCAGATAACATGCTAACAAGCAACATACCTAACCGATTAATACCATTTTTTTAATGGATTTTTGAAAATGCAATTGGTTTGGTTGGGATATGTGCAATATAAATGCACTGTTACATTCTGATGTGTTTTTAATCATTTGCACACTTCGCTCCACTAACTAACAATTTCATATCCTTTCAAACGGATGTGCGCTAATCTTTTCAAACACGTAAGTGCTTGTGAGAAATGAGAACAAGCTTCTTATTGTCAGACTTCTTTTAAAGCTGACGCATACTGCTAATTGGCGATCAGCCTAGTGTGACTTGAATTTGCAGCTGCGTTTATAACTATTACTTCAAGGTTACTTTGGTTTCCGTATGGTGTTTTTCTGTCCTCTGTATTCTCAAAGATTTGACTTTAGTGCAACTTTTAAAGCTGATATCTTACTATTGTGCAAGAGGTTTTACAAAGGAATCAGATTTCAAATTTGATCTATTTCTGATGTTGACGTATATGGGTTTTTTCTTTTTCTTTTTTCTTTTCTCCCTTGAATACGGTTACACAGTAAGATGGTGTTGTTCTCCGACCATGACTGAATATCAATTTCAGTTAAGATCTAATAATGAACAGTGTTTGAATTGTGCATGGTGCATCTCTTATCATCATGTCACTGAATTTCTGGTGTTCACTCCAGTCACTTCAAAATAAAATTGAAACTGAAATGTTTCTGAAGTGTTCTCTGGGGTGCCTTTATTTGAGATTTATTTCTCTTTCTCATAGAACTGAATAGATAATTATGATAATACCCCTGGACACACTCTAAAAATTTATTTTTCAAATCTACCCAGGGAAAAAATACACTTTAAAATATTTTTTTGAAGTTGTAAATAAAACAAAGATTATTGGAGAACATTGTACAAGAAAATACTATTTCAATAATGCTACTTTAAAATTTTACATTTCATTCAATCTGTTACTTGCCATTTCTTTGTAATTCTTTGATTAATTGTTTGTGAACATTGTTTCTACACCCTTTTTCAGTAAAGACCATGCACATCATTTTATGTTATTAATTTTAATGTTATAATATTTTAATCAAATATTTAATAACATATTTTTCCCATACAGTTTATTCAGTTGGGAATAATAAAAATATATTATAGAATGAAATCTATATGGTGTGGCATCAGCTGAGGCAGTCAAGTTGATTGCTAATTTTTGTTGTTAGTGTTTATATTATATTATATTATATTTTAGTGTATATATATATATGTGTGTGTGTGTGTGTGTGTGTACACTAATGTGCCAATCAAATGATTTATTTATACTAAGACCACAATGCATAATGGGAATGCTGATGCTGCATTAATGTACATCATTCTTTATGGCATTACCTTCAGATCCACTGTAAAAAGTGATTTTTTTAAAGTTGTTTTACAAAAAAAATACTATTTTAGATTTTTTGTCTTCAAAATTTCATATTAATTCAATGTGTTACTTGCCATTTCTTTTTCTCTTTGTCATTTTTTTCTTCCTCCAGTGTAATACCACAATTCTGCTATTGAATATGCTTAAAAATGTTGTATCCGAATACAAACTTTCAGGTTTTAAGACTAAAACAGCTTCACCGATGTGTGTGAAATGATTTGTGATGCGCAAATGTGCTTAATGCTGCATAGGCTGTAAACAAGTTTTCACTCTATAGACATCAGCTTTCAGGAAAATGGCTTTCAAAGTTTTCAAATGCTTCTGACACAATGTTGATATTGTTTGATTTAAGATGCTCACATCATAATCTGCTTGTGTTCACAACAAAAGCTGAAACCCCTTGTAAGGGATATGAGAGGCTTTCTTGTTCTGACTTCATGTCTAAGACCTCATGTCCTTGATAGCCATATTACAAGTATGGAAAGAACTCCCTAAAACTACTCTGACTTATCTACCATTCTCAGATTTCAGCCTCCGCTGGACACAATTCCTTGCACCCATCATGCGAATGGTACAGAAATCAATACATTTGAGAAGTGGTTAGAGCTCCTTTATCTTGGGCAGCTGATGATTTGGAGGTATGAATAATTCATTCCTAGAAAGCTACGGATGCAGCCAGGGAGTAGATAGGAAGAGGAGGGGAAATAGTGCTTTACCTTATCACTCTTAATCTTAGAGGTTGCAGTAATGCAGTTCTGAACATTTAGCACTTAATGGTGTGTCAGTGGAGCAACATGATCTTGGACCATTAAGGCCATCTTGAACTGGCTCACAAGACGATGTCACTCATTATTTTCCCAGGAAGAGTCATGTGAAAATGGGAACGGGATGGTTAGGAGAAGACTGATGTCAGTGGCTTGGACGTTCAAGGCAAAACATCTCTTGATGGGTAAGTTATTTGTGTGCGTGTGTCGCGTTTGCAATTAGTTTGAGCCTTTGGATAATGGTGACCCTGGGCGAGAACATCGTAGCTGTATAAACAGAAACAGAAGCATATTTTAAACTTAGCATATTACACTGTAAAACATGATTTTTTTTTAATGTTTTACAAGAAAATGCTATTTTAGTCGTTCAACTTTCATGTTTCATTAAATGTGTTACTTGCTGTTTCTCTGAAATTTATTGTGAAGTTTACTAGCAATTTCTGAGTAATTTTTTCCCCAGTGTAGTTTAAAAGAAGGCCTGTGAGTAACATTTTTTTATGATGATGCACTTTAATGCATTGCTCCTGTTAGCCTGTGTTTTCAAATCAACACAAGGAAAAGCCCATGCACATGTATTTGTTATTAAACTAATCAGATTTTAATATTGTTAGATTTTAATCAAATATATTTTTTTACTTTTTTTCCAAACATTCAATTTCCTATGATGTGTGTGTTATACGTATGTACAGTAGACGCACACACTGTGTTGTTCTTGCATTATTTAGTATACAATTTTATCCAAATGAAATAATTCTCTAAAGAATAATAAAGAAAAAAACACAAATGATACATTAATGTGGCAATCAGTTGAGGTAGTTGGTTTATTTATTCATGCTAAGACCACAATAATAATAATTGCATAATTCAACTGCCTCAGCTAATGACACATTAATATATATTTTTATCTATATATTTAATGTGGCATTGTCAATTTCCGATCATGCATTGTGGTCTTCTTGTTATTATTAACAATAATGGTCAGTGCAAGCTGTGAATACTGCACAAATAACATCATCAACAACAACAAGCTCCTTGATAACAAATGTCATTTGGTTTGACATGCCCATTACGATCCTTATAAATACGGGCTGATATTGTAGTTCATGGGCACGAGTTTATTGGTCGGCGTAAAGAGGAGAGTAATGATTATTTGTGCCATTCACATTAATGGCATTGGGAAATGAATCCTGATGATACCAGTGAGCAAACTCCCAGCAGACTAATTACAAAGGTTCACAAGGTTGTTCCTCATATGCACAATGACTTTTTAATGAGGCTTTGCCGTAGCTGGCCAAAATATTGCTTTGCTTGTTTTGTTGCTGTCTGCTCGCAGAATAGAGTATAGTTTGGCCATTGGGGAAATGACTCACAAATTACTAAATTTCAGTTGTCAGGAGCCTACTGTAAGTCATTAGCTCAGCATTTGTTATATTTAAATAAGAAATGCAACGCTTGTCATGCTCCTAATGTTTTCCGAGTATGGGCTGAGCGCGCATCCGGTCCCCTCTTGAGAGGCAGCGGATTTAATTTCCCGCTGCGTACCCTGGATATATCTATGTGCATTAGTGCATGTATACTCTTTGCGAGTACCCTTGTTAGCATGTCCTCTGCCTTCGGTGTCGTACCGCTGCCTGCATGACATCGGGGGACGAAGCAGTCGAGGCAGCACCTGGAACGGTCTGATGTGGTGAGACGTGCTACAGCGAGCAGGGAAATTAGGATCAGCGTGCCACCCGGGGGTGATGGCGAGAGGGTGGTGTGGCGCTCGCTCTGTTCTCTCTTTTCCCGCCGATCCTCCTCCACTTTCCCGCTTCTTTTAATAATCTCTTCAAATCTAAAACCCCATCACTACTCGCTGGTGCGACATGGGTTTATCCAGCACGGATCCAGCAGTCTCTCTCTCTCTCTCTTTCCTTGGCCCAGAGCCTTTAATCTGTGAAGCTTGGAGTGTTCATGTTTTATTTATTGTAAAAGAGGGGAAAAACTCTAATAGAAAACTTACTGTGCTGCTGTTGGCCTTACAGAAAAACGCTTTTGCTATTAGAGTAATTGGCCTGTATTCTTTCCGCTATTTTCGCGCAGCTCCATTTGAGAAGTCCTTCTTGTTTGTCTTTTGCTCCACTCCAGGAGAAGCAGCGCCTCTGAAGTTGAACTCTAACTTACCAATCATGTGTTCAGAAAAGAGCTACGTGAGAGCTCTACAGAAGGCTATTTCCTCTTCAAATGCGTTTCTTTCGGAAACAAATGGGTTGTGACCTTCCTATAGGTGACGAATAACAAAATCTCTCATGCAGATTTAATAGGTTTTCCATTGGAATAAAGGAAAATAATAAGAAGGATGCAAACATCAAAGCCTTCATCTGAGTAGAGCTGTCTAGATTGTAATCATATGATGAGGAGGAAATACACTTTTCTGTATATAAAAACTTTTTTTTTTTTACAAACTTTTTTCAAAGTTTTTTTTTTTTTTTTAAACAAAAGTTTTATTGCAAGCAGGATTTATAGAAGCTGCAAGGTAGTATTCTGAATGAGAATTTAGGCATAAAGTGGGACATCTTTGAGGTCCCAAACAACAGAACTGGTATCTTTTGTTATATGCATTTGTTCTCCAAGTGTGCTGAATGGTGCATGCCTGAGAATGAACCGAAAGCTTTGTCTTTCATGCATATAAATGCATTATACTTTTGTGCTCTGCAAAATTAATGAAAAATGCATTGTGTTAAAGAAATGGTTCAACCAACATTGAAATTCCTCTGTCATTCCTCACTCTCATGTCATTCAAAACATTTCCTCCCTACTTAAACCCTGAAAATTTGCTGAAAATGTACTCACCCTTAGGCCATCCAAGATGTAGATGAGTTTTTTCTTCATCAGAACAGATTTGGAGAAATTTAGCATTACATCACTTGCTCACCAATGGATCCCTCTGCATTGAATGGGTGCCGTCAGAATGAGAGTCCAAACAGCTGATAAAAACATCACAGTAATCCACAAGTAATCCACATGACTCCAGTACATCAGTTAATGTATTGTGAAGAGAAAAGCTGTGTTTGTCAGAGACAGATGATTTTAACTTAGCTTCTGGATAAAATATGGCTGTGTCCATAATATTGCTTTTTCCAGTAAAAAGTTGTCTCGTCTGAATCAGTAGAGAAATATGCACAGGTCATGCACTGTTTACAAATGAAACAGTCCAAAACAATTCTAAACAAATGGTGGATTTTGATGTGAGAGGACAACAGGATTTTAATAGCTGTTTAAACTCTAATTCTAATGGCACCCATTCACCGCAGAGGATCAATTGGTGCTCAAGTAATGTAATGCTACATTTCTCCAAATCAGTTCAGATGAAGAAACAAGCTCATCTTCATCCTGAATGTCCTAAGGGTGAGTAAATTATCAGCAAATTTTCATTTTTGAGCAATTATACCTTTAATGTCTGTTTTACTGCTCCACAGACACTAATCACCATGAACTTTCGTTTTATGTAAAAGAGCAACTTGGACATTCTAGTACTTCAAGCAGTGTTTCAAGCAATATGAAGCCAAGTAGATCAGTGAATTTTAATTTTGGGCTAAAATAACCATGTAAGCAATATACAGAAGTGTCCCAAATGTATTTATGTATGTGTTTATTTATTTATTTATTTTCCAAAATTAAAGTTAATTCCATTGAAGCACAAATGCTGCTGTTAGTAAAGCAAAGGACGGCATAATTATTACAAAAAATGTCTAAATCAACTTTTCACTCAAATTGTTTCTGTATACAGATAATTTGTATCAAATATATCTGCATAATTTGTATCAAAAGTTTTTGTATTAAATTAGAAGCATGCAAAATGTTCCGCAAAATCTGCTAAATGAATTGTATCTAGTCTAGACATGTTGCTGGCACATTTAGCTTAGAGAGCAGTGCAAACATCGAACGTGATCAAGCCAGAACAGGTGTGAGTAAGACAGTTTTGCCAGCTTGTGTTGAGAAATGTTTCACATGGATTTAGCCCAGTTTGGGTCTCGGCCAATAAAAAAAGGGCTTCCAGGAGAAACCAGGCAATATTGGACACGGGGGGCTGTGTCAACCTATAAAGCAGGCAACTTGCTAATGACTTTTTCAGAAACTAATTTTCTTCTTTGCCGCACTGGCCATAAAAGGTGGTTATCTCCTCCATCCAGGGATAGATAGAGATTTAACTGTCCTCATTGTTTATTGTTTTCCACTGCAGATTTTATGTGGTACACAGCACACGCACCAGGAGAAAATCTCCTCTGATTTATTTCACTCTATGGCTTGAGCTGTTCTCAAATAGTTTCTTAATTATAGGGAATGATAATATTGCACAATAGCACTCAATGCTAATACCTCTGTGAAAAATGCCAACAAGAGTGCTCTGGCTGACAATAGATCGTTTCACTGTGGGTCTTGTTAAAGTCAATGTCTACCTGCTTAGCAGCAAAACAAGATGGCAGTTAGAATAGAGCAGCCAAGCCACTTTGTAGCAAATAAATAGGTTAGATTTTCAAGAAATGCCAATTGTTAAAAATAAAATTATAATGCATGACTGAAACATCTAGCTGGTTTAAGATGGTTTAGCTGGTCTCGAGTCGCAGCATTACCAGCTGAAAAGGGCCCAAAACCTCCTTAAACCCAACAAACTAGACCTGACCAGACTGGGAGGCCAGTTTAAATCAGTTAAGGCTAGCAAACCATCTTAGGCTGGTTTAGGCAGCATTTATCCAGCAGTGTAGTTTAAAATATAACATATCTTTAATTATACTAAAATGTATTTTTGGTCTTAGCTGGTCGTCCAGCCTGGTCAGACTGCTCTATTTGATTGTTCTGGAAAAGTTTTGGGCAGTTTTCAGCTGGTAGACAAGCTGGGTGATACCTGGGTGTTTTTAGCAGTGTAGTTTAGAAGCCTAAGCTGGTTTCCTGGTTTTAGAGGTGTTTCGAGCACTTTGGCCAAGCTGGGAGTCCAGCCAAGACCATCAAACCAGTTAAGGCTGTTATATGTCTATGTTTCATTGCGTTTTGAGTTTTGTCTTCCTTGCCTTGTGACCTAGTTTTCCTGAGTTGTCTGATTAGTTATCCTGTCCACTTGGTGTCTATTAATTAAGTCATTAGTTCCCTTTGTTTACCTTGTGTATTTAATCCCTGTGTTATCTCCTTTTTGTCTGTCTTTGTAAGGTTGTTCTAAGTGTTTGTTGAGTTTATGTAATTAAAGTTGTTCCTTAAAGTATTCCTCTTCATGCAAGTTACTATACTACCATTACGTGACAGAAAGAAGGACCAATACTGAGCATGGATATGCCTGCTGTACAGCTGCTTTGCCTGGAGCAGGGGCAGCAATCCCTTGAGGCCCACACAAGTGGATTTCTCGATCTGGCATGCCTCAAAACCTTTCCAGATTGTTTCTCTGTGCACCTTCTTCCTCGCCAGCCTGAACATGGAGACTAAGGCATGCCTGTCGGGTGTGGGTCCTTGGGGGAATTTCGACGAGTTTGTTGAGTGGGTGCTAGTGAGATGTTATTCTCCATACACCGTCAGCTCTGCTGAGGGAGAACTCACCAGCCCTGCTCCAGCTCCATCGCCGCCAGAGACCAACCATCTACCACTGACCGTGACCAACATGGAGTTACCTGTGCCCACTGCAGACCGTGAAGACTGGCCTGCCGTGATGGACAAGCCCAAGCCTGTAATGAGGACAGAGTATGACATCAACCCGGAGCTTGAGCCACAAGGATTGTCTGACCAGGTGCGTGAGCCGACAATATTGTATGTTGCAAAGGGAGTGTTAGTGGAGTTCGATGGCTTGGAAGATAGCCCCGCCCACACTCCCACTGCTGTGTGGGATTCTGAGATTGTCTCTGGAGGATATTTGGATGAATTAAAGAACTTGTTTGAGGAGGATCTGATAGACTGGTTTGGAGAGGTGATACCCTATGCTCTAGTATCTCCAGCATTCCATGAATCTCCTGTGTCTCCGCTGGTTCCATCCAGCCCGGAATCTCCTACGTCCCTGCTGGTTCCACCCAGCTCCTGTTCTCCTGTGTTCCCTCCCAGCCTCCATCTCCCACCTCCTCAATCAGCCAGTTCCTCAACCCCATGTCCGCTGGTGTCCTTCAGACCATCTGCATCTTGCATATGCTATGAGGACCTGTCCAGTGTCTTCAAGCCACCAGCTCTGTCTAGCACAGAGGATCCCCTGGTTCCACCTCTAGCCTCGGTGCCATCGCTGCACCTCAGCCTGTCGACACTTCGGCTTCTCCCTCAGCTCCACCGGAAACCATTGGCCATGTTCAGCCGTCGACCTGCCCGCACCTTTGTCTCTGTCTGGCTCTGCCTTCCCCCCGGCTCCACCTTCGTCCTCATTCCCACCGGTTCAGCCTCTATCCTCTGGTTCCCTGGTTCCACCTCGGACGCTTGTCGCCGCGGCTCCACCTTGGTCTCCAGGACCATCAGCGTCGCGTGAGCTCATCAGCTCAACCTGGATCTCCATCATTGGTGTCTGCATCTTTGTTGGTCGTCCCCAGGGTGTCATCTCCAATCAAGTCGTCTCCACCATGGCTCCTCCCACCTTCGACTCCACCCTGGGCCTTCTTCCTGGCTGTTCTCTGGACCAACACCTGGCTCCTCCTGCTCCTGCTCCTGGCTCCTCCCACTATCTGCTTCTCTTTTTCCTTTTCCTTTGCTCTGCGCCCTTCTTTAGAGCCCCCGATCATACAAAACGAAGCATAGCTACATATTAGTTTTAGAGGGGTTTTGGACATTTTGACCAGCTTGGCTAGGCTGTGAGACTAGCTAAAGCCAGTGTTTGTTTTTTTTCTTAGACTACTAAAAAAAAAAAAAGACTATTTCTATCCGTATTAAATCAGGAAAGAAAATGATTACCCTAGACATAAAAAGATGTGATTGAAATCACCCCATGCCCGATCTGACCCCAAATAACTTTGTAGATTTCTTTCAGCTGCGCTGTCAGTCCAAACTATTGTGTTACTGAATGCATGCCATCAAGAGCTGTAATGTAATTCAGAATGGGAAGGAAAACGGGCTCATCATTCAAAACGTCCCTGTGGCCATCGATAAAAAGGCCTGATAAGTCACGCTTCCTGTATATTCCCTGCCCAAATCTGCTCTTCCTGAAGCAAGTTCGGCTAATGCTTAAAATCACTCTGTGATCTGTACGACACTTTAAAATGCACTAGAGCAGCTCTTCTCTCAACATCATTAATATTCTTTATTGCATCCCTTACCAAAAAGTAGTATACTTCAAGTTTATTTTAGTAAGTATACTTAAGTAAAGTTCAAGTATATTTTTAAGTATACTTTATGTAGTAAGTATACAAATATCAGTGTACTAGTAGTATACTTGTAAGTGTACTATTTCAATACTCCTTGGGACTAAATTGGCCCACTTTCTAATATATAAAAGTATACTTTTAAGTATAACAGTAGTAAACTTTAAGTACACAACTAGTTTACAACAACTTGAATGTGGGTAAGTTTCATAAATAAAAAATAAAGAAATAAACAACATTTTGAACAAA
This sequence comes from Sinocyclocheilus rhinocerous, assembly GCF_001515625.1. Lineage (NCBI taxonomy): Eukaryota > Metazoa > Chordata > Actinopteri > Cypriniformes > Cyprinidae > Sinocyclocheilus > Sinocyclocheilus rhinocerous. The sequence goes on from NW_015647084.1 coordinate 450,184, forward strand.
AAGCTGAAAAAAGACTATGAATTGGATTCAGAATGATAATCAAAACGAAGATAACACCCCGAACTCGATTAACACCCCAAAGCTTGACAGTTATTATTACCTCTTTATTGGTCGACATTTTATTCCATAATGTTACATTTTGATACTGTTTTATGTCTGATGATCGTGTTAGTTTACATGTTGAAGCATCTGTTGTTTCGGTTTCTTCTTCACTTGTGTTTTTTGGAAATTCTGTACAGAAGATGTGTACTAGCGCCCCCTACAGTATAACAATGAAAAAACGGATTCTAGGAGCACAATTATAGCTAAAATATATTTAGACTTTTTCTAAGTATAAGTCAAGTATACTTAAATGTCATTTTAAGTATATTTCTGAGAAGTACAGAAAGCCCATTTCTGAGAAGTACATAAAAAGTAGACTAAAAGTATACTTTCCTATTTTTAGTTTATCAAGTATACTTAAATGTCATTTCAAGTATATTTCTGAGAAGTACATAAAAAGTAGACTAAAAGTATACTTTCCTATTTTTAGTTTAAAAGAAGTATACTAATAGCACACTTGAATAAACGTCTTTTTCGTAAGGGATTGCACAGTTTATAATCTCTGTTGATCAGGAGATCTCATCTTAATCATATAAACCCTTTAGTGGATGGGGAATATTATGTATTAATGAGCTATCAAGATCGACAAAGCCCATGCAACCTGAATATCAATACCCCTTGAATACTGCATCAGAAAATAATTGATTTACCCACGTTCAGCACAAGAAGAGTCAAAACAGTGTGGAGTGCAACTTTATTTCACGTTGAAGAGGTTGTAGTTAACCGGAGCATGGACAGTTAAATGCCTCTGTCCATGAGTCATTAGCAGCTGCAGAGTGACACCAAGTAGACGAGTCCCCAAAGAGCTCGGCCCAGGAGACACTGAGACATCACAGAGCTGGAGGTCGGCATGGCAATGCTTAGCCTTGAACTCTGAGAGAGATCCAAGAGAAGTGGTTGCTTTCTTTGAATTAAAAAAAACCTTTAGAGACTGGCTGCAAGTCTGAGACCATATCTGCCCACATACAGTACTCGTTGAGGTTTGAGTATACTATTAATCCCTTAACAGGGATTACGGGCTAGAGACCCGTTGCAATATTAATGTTTTTTTTCCTCTACCCAAACTGCAACTGAGAGCATGCTATAAAACATCAAGGCTGCGTTTATTTGATCAAAAATACAGCAAAAACAGTAATATTGTGCAATATTACTACAATTTAAAACAGCTTTTTTTTTATTTTAGTATATTTTTAAATGGAGTTTATTGCTGTGACAGTAAAGCAGCCATTATTCAACTCTTCGGGGTCACATGATCCTTCAAAAATCATTCTAATATGCTGATCTGGGGCTCAAGAAACATTTCTTATTATTATCAATATTCAAAACAGTCATGCTGGTTAATTTTGTTCTTTGATTAATAGAAAGTTCAAAGGAACAGCATTTATTTGATAAATATATTTTTGTAACCATTTAAAAGTATTTGCAGTTGCTTTTCTATCAATGTATTCCATCCTTACGTAATAAACTATTAATTTCTTTAAAAAAAAAAATCTTGCTGACCCCAAACTTTTGAACAGTAGTGTATATTTTTTTTAAATGACTTTAATTTGTTTTATATTCATCACATGCAACCTGAATTATGTTTATCATTTTTTAAAAATATATTTTTAAGATAAAGTTTGATGTTTTTTAAATATTTTTTACAGATGTTTTGTGATATATTTGCAACAATATGTTCCGTCAGTGTTCTGTACGATAATGATCCAAGATGAATGGTAACTCCTTGATCGGCCTACAGTTGCTATGGTTACCATCCCAGGTGAATGATTTCTGTGAGCACCAGGTGACCCTGACTAATTTGTAAAAATCAAACTTTTAGTGAAATTTTATTGAAATTTGTTTGTTTGTTTATATGTATGTGCATCATTTCTGCATTACAAAAGAATAATGATTGTTTTCAAATAGGTTTCCTGAAGACTCCCCCTGTGTATTATTGTTTAAATAAACTGGTAGTCCCGCAATAGTCATAATTTGTGCAATTCCACTATTTGGTACTAAAGAGTTCATATTTAAATAGTCACTGTAAGTAGATGTGTAATAATTTGGCATATATTGTTTTGTTCACATGCAGTCAGCCTTGCTGCAGACGTCGTTTTTATCTTTTAGTGATTTAGCGATTATGTATGCAGCACGAGAAGTCAGCAAATGTGTCTCAGTGCACAAAGACAGTGAAGAAGCTGCTGTTCGCTGCTCTCCTTTCAAGGCTGTTGCTCTTTTCCCCGCTGTCTTTCCTGCAAGTTAATCCCATCAGGAATTCAATTTACTTCTCTTTTAATTATCGCCTTTGAATTGACTATTTTAAAAGGAGAAGATTTTCTCCAATCCCACTTACAACAATTAGGGCTTATGCGTGGATAATGAAAATTTTTAAGGGATCAAATGTGGAATTCATTTGTAGAGGGGCCTGAATCTGTTTAATGTAGTTCCTTACAGTGTAACCCTGAGATTGGTATGCAATACAAGTTGTCACAATAATTAAGTAAATAAAAAAATGACCAACTTAAATGAATGCAGCAGCTGTCAATAGCGCTATATTTTTCCCCAAACAGTCAAATGTAAGCAGTTTACCCTTATTTGAACAGTCAATGTTCGACAACAGGCTTGTTAGCTTGTGCCACCTAGTGGATTAGCATCTTCCATGTGGACATGCGGTGACGTATCTAATAACAAATGATTGATTTCCCTCCCCAACAGTCTCACAAATTGGAAGCTTTACTGCATTAAAACTTCACCGGCCCTAAACACACAGCCAGAGCATTTCGATGGTCGTAGCATGTCCGCTAACAGTCGATGTGAATGCAATCTGCCTCCCACGGTGAGGATATGAGTGCTAAGGAAGATGGATTCATTGTAGATGTATTTCTCAAGCAGCTGTGCATGAGAAATCACACTGCTTGTGTGCTGATGCTGCTGCCTTTTTCCTGTCTTTGAATTGCATGAACATATGCAAAGCAGCTATAGTCACACAGCAACACACACAGACATGCACCTAACAACCCCGTCACACCAGTGTCAAAACATGTCACGCTCTCCACCTTGCCATTCTGTCACAGCAGACAGAGGGTGCCATCGGGAGTTAAGCATGTCAATAAGCCCCTAACATTGATCAAGACACTTACTGAACAGCTTATAAACTCCCAGGCGCAGGTGCCTGGATAGATCAGTCTTCTGATCCTACTTAATTGAGGAAAATGTGATCAGTATTAAGGCAAGGAGGTGGGGGAGACTAACTCCAATCATGACATAGAGCAATGTGATCTCATTAAAAGACATATACAGTACATAATTTATCAGCTAATGCAACTGCTTCATAAGGGTTTCTCTTAGATTGTATTTGGCAACTGTGTTCTGTGATGAGCTCTTGTGTTCCTTGCAAAACCACTCATCAGGATTTTTGCTCTACTGATGTTCTGTGTGGGGTTTTGTAAGACATGCTTAAGATGTGTCAGGTTGATATTTCTCAGCTATGTAATGACATTCATCTAACGTTTTTTAAATGTTAAGTTTAAAAAAAATTTTTTCAACTTTTGTCAAATTATAAAATGGAATGTTCCTCTTAATGTTTGCATAACAATAAATAAATAAATTAAAAACATAAAAAACTGGACGTTTTGAATGTTCAGAGAACATTCAGAAATAAAATTAGCATAACTTAATGGGAAAGTTAGGAAAACGTTCTTAGAACATATTTTTGTTAGCAGCTGCTTAATTGACCTTTAAAAATGTTTTTACTGAATGTTTATTTTTTTAGGTGAAAAACAAATGCGGTAATATCTAAAGTAAGTGGTTTTGTTAAAGTCAAAAATATTTATTTATTAAGCTGAATCAACATTCATGTTTAAGATCAGATTGTGTAGAAAATCAAGTAACAGCAGGCACATAGTAATATGTTGTTACTCTACTATTTTTGTTACTCTGTAAGTTTTTAACATCCAGATTTATGGATGGCACAAGGAATTCCGAGAATGCCAATTTGCCCAATTATTTTTACAAAACAATTTTAATATTTTACCATACAAGTATTGCCTTGCTGAACATGCGTAATATATATGTTCTCCTTAGATAAGGTTATTTATAGTTCTTAGTTTATTTTATGGTATGCTATTTAATATTTACAGCTAAAGCATCCCGCCCGCTTGAATGCCAAATGAATAATAAATGGCCACATTTTACTGCAAGTTTACGTTTCTGCCATATCAGCTGTGTCCTCGTATCCCAAATGTCAAAGCCTCAGCCCTCCGTGACACAAAGATGATGTGATTTGTGTGACTCTTTGGGAGCCCTCCAGCATAGTATGTGGGAGGTGCCCACCCCTTGCCACACGAGCAGCGCGGGCTCATGTTGATCTAAAGCAGGAATCAGCGGGGACCGAGTGTGGATAGCGCGATATCTCCAGCTGAATGCTGGCGCTCGCATATTCTGCCATTAAGCGGCACTTTTTGGAGATCCGCTCCGTGTTATTCGGATGCTCGGTTCATTGAGCGTCTCGCAGAGAGCCAGCATCACTCTGAGGAAAGGAAGAGACTGATGTATCACAGTAAGTGCGTCTTTAGTTATCAGCTGTGCATCGCTCCGTCACACTGAACTCGGGTTTATATTGCTTCTCTAGCTGCACTTTAAACATATGTGGAGAGTGAGTATGCCGTTGCACGTTTCGCCTTGTGTTTTTGGTTAGCGTCGTATTTTCTTCAGTCCTTTACTTTGAGAAGGGACACATGCACACTTTGACGACTGCTCTCTCCATTTATTATAAGATATTTCTATGCATGCGATAGACAAGCAAACCACTGAAGAACAGTTCATTATTATTTAAGATTATAATTGTGAGTAGCAGTCCTAATGACTTATGATTAGATTGATGACAAGATTATTTCTTGTTAGAAAGACAATATGTACAGTAGTGAACTAAATGATTACTTGGAATGACTATTGGAGTAGTAGTACTAGTAGAATAGTAGAATTATTATTTAGTTGGACATACAGTATATTATTATTGTTAGTAATTATA
>NW_015647084.1:455414-465558 GCF_001515625.1 Sinocyclocheilus rhinocerous
AGTAATTATATATATATATATATATATATATATATATATGTATATATAGTAGTGATGTGGTTACTCTGCAAAGTCCTTTCTCTGCAGTCGTTTTGGTCCATTATTGTTCCAGTGTTATGTTTACTGGGCTCATTGCTCATTTCTTATTTGGAACATAATTTAAATAAAAATATTTGTATTCATTTTTTATTATTTGTATGTGCTATGTATAAAACCATGTATAAAACCAATTCTCATGAACAACATTTTTTTAAGTTTTGCATTGCTTCAAAAGTAATTTTACTACTGCAGAAAACTAGCAAGAATACTTTGTATATTTTTATTAATTCAAACTCATGTTTGGTTGTTATTGCTAAAAGTGACCTTCTTTGGGATCATTATTCATCATATCCTCAGTAAGCACTGCAGGTGTTATGATGGCGGCAACCTTTAGTTTATTAACTAAAAACTGTATCACTCACAGATCATTTTGTGTTTCAAGTCATTTCAAGTTGATGACAGATATGATATGTGAGTGGGTGAGTTGTTTACTCTGTAACGAGTCTGCCCATTTTCACTAGTTTGACACATTCAGGCCGGTTTTTGCACCTGCTACGATAACATTATCCAGCTGACAGTGTGATCAGCCAATCACGTGGAGACTATCATGTGACTTTTCACTTGTATTTTGCTGTTGATGATGAACATATACAGTATATACACTGTATAGTATAAATTAACATGTACTATATATATAGTGTGTGTGTATGTTCATCACGTTGTTCATGATATTTAATTTTCTACATATACTAAAGCTAGTTGTTTATTTCAAAAAGTAAATGTTTGTTTGTCACTTTTAATCAAGTGAAAGTGACAAGCATCTTGATGTTTGCTGTGAAAGTTATCATCACTGTTGACTTTTCAAAGCTTGCTCGAATTGATCTTCCTTACTGAAACAGCTGGTGTTGGGTTGTGTACAGAGCGCATTAACGTCAGGACGGGTGTGCATTACCGATGCTTTGAGACATGTTGCGCTGGGTTTAATGATCTGATATGCTCTGGGTTTGATTCGGATAGAGAGCGTCATGTTGGAGACTAGTGCCTCCGCAGATGTTTATTAATCCGCTCTCACTGTCCCTCCATCGCTTAATCTGGCCGGATTTACTGATTATTGCTGTCCACAAACTCCATAAACCACTCAGAATTTATTTATTTATTTCCCTTGAAGGGTTTACTTTCTGCATCACATGTTAAAAGTCATAGCTTCCTTATATTTTGCTCCTTGTTTGATTTATTTATTGACTTAGCCACTATATGGCTCACAATATTTGGGTGTTGGGGTTCTGTAGGCAAAGATGAGCGATCAAAATAAAACTGAATTATAGACCTCATTTGTATATGTGATTGGATAGACTTATCTAGCATCTGTCGCTCAGCATCACAGACTGCAGCTCCCTGCATTGAGTACAATCTCATCTCGTCTGGTGGCCAAGCAGATGAGGTTTTACGTGGATCATATTTAATGTTAATCACTGGTCAGGCTATAACAATGCAGGACATGTTGTATGATTATCTTTCGCTCGCAGTGAAGACTTTCTTTCAAAGCAACCTGGTTTATGTTCATGTCACAATACACATGTGATTGCATGCATGCATGCAAATGAGATTTGTATCAATCAGGCTAACATCTAACATCTAAGCCGTTTTGGATGGCCTTTTGATATATACACGGTCACAAATAGTTACCAACATTATCAAGACGAAAGTATGAGAGCAAGAGCGAGTGTGTTCTTATGGTAAGTGTGGCGGCCTGTCAGAAGTGATGTAGTGCAAGTGACATTAAAAAGATTCTGGGGTGGTTGCATTTCATACAAATTTCAATGGATGGTGTCTGCTGGTGGAAGCATTGAGAAAATCTGTCAGGAAGGCCACTTCTATATAACATATACTTTCCTCCTCATTGCTGAGAAAAGTTAGAGATATGAGTGGTATGTGCCCGCTGGTCAGGGTTGAATAGTTTTACAGGTCGTTTTCATTTTACACTTCATTTTCAATTTACTGGCAACAGACGTGTGAAGGCGACTAATAAGTAAAATATGGTGACATTAATTGTAACTTTCTTGCATAAAAGTGTTAGCAGAGATTGTGATCACTCTGTTGACACTTGTGAAATAATTTTTTTAAATAATAAAAACATAAAAAAATAATGAATATTACAATAAAAACAGCTTTTATGGGAAGCATGCAGATCTGAGGTGGTTATCGTTAAAAACACATGCACAGGATGCTTGTTAGTTACATGTCAGCCAAAAATTTAAAATCTTTTTTTTTTTTTTGGTCATTCCAAACCTGATAGTTTCTTTGGGGGATTGTTTTTTCTCTATAAAATTAAAGTCAATGTTGCTTGTTCCCAAATGTTCTTCAAAATATAATCTTTTGTGTTGTTCCATAGAAGAAATTCTTATAGGTTTGTAACAATACACTCTCAAAGAAGATTTTTCAATATACTTAATAAATAAAAGTAAATAAAAACAATTATTTGAGTATGTTTTCAGAAAATATTATTTCAGTTTTTCTACTTCAACATTTCACATTCAATTCAATGTGTTACTTGCTTTTTCTTTGTAACTGTTTCTGAAATTTACTAGCAATTTCTGAGTGAAAGTTGTTTATACACCAATTTTTTACAGTGCATGAGGGTGAGTAAATGATAGAATTTTCATTTTTGGGTGAACTATCCCTTTAAGTGTTTTGATTAATGTAGTATTTTGAATACCCGTCATCTTTGCTAGGAGATTTACACCATGTTGCTTCCTTCAGGGAAATGTAGAGCCCCTCAGGTCTCTCTTGTTGTTACTGTATCCTCCTAAGCGACTGCAACTTTTTTGTTTACATAGAGAGGATGCAGTGGGCGGCCCGAGTTAAAAAGCAACAAAGCCGTCATTTACATGTGGTCAAGACACAGCTGGCCACTCTCACGCCAGGCAAAATAGCATTTTGGACAGTGTCCTGAGAAGTCCGTTAGCGTCTAATCTAGGGGCTCTCCTCTTCCAGCAGACCGTGCGGTAAATCAGGGTGAAGCCCAGCAAATAAAGACAAATGCTCTCTGTCAACCGCCTTGCGCCTCCAGTAAGAGACTCTCCTTTTGCCGCTGCACTCTGTAGGTTTTTAAAAGCAAACAGCGGCGTGCGATTTTTCAAAACATTATTATGCACAGAGAGGCTGTGGGCCCATGATACTTCTTTCGCCTGTGCGCATGCTGAGACTTGTAAGCCTCTTGTGTCATATTAAGATGATTTTTTTTCGCTCCCCATCTAGCCGTTGTTGAATCTCAAAGTCGGTTTATTTTTTCTCAAAAAAAGAGAAAGCCCTTTTCACGCTCTCTTCCACCCCCTTCTTTCTTTTTATCGAGAGACAGCCAGTGTCTTAGCGCAAGCATATGCTGAGTGCCTTTGACACGTCTCTGCTACGGAATTATTTGCATATTTGCCAAGCATTGAAATTGATCCAGCTGACATCACAGATCAAAGCCGGGTATACTGACAGCAGTGTACTAATGGATCTAAGATGGCTGTCAATTAGGAAAAACAATCCCTCTGGTGCTAGAAATTATTATATCTCAGATACCTCTCGAGAGTGTGCAAAAAGTGTGTAATGAATGCACTTGTGCACAAAGCACTGGGTCCGATGGTTTATTAATAGTGTTCAGAGTGTTTAGCACTGATGGCTAAAAGGCTAAATTAAAGACATAAATACTACTGGGAAAGCGAAGTCTCCCTTTTGTTTTAACACTACTGGCGTATAGTGTAGAGGTCTCTTTCACACAATTGCACTTTTTTTTTTAAAGTGGAAACACTTTTTTAAGGGTTCAGGACAGTAACTGAGCAAGGTAAAGCTGTATTGTTACTGGGATCAGATGGAGTTAAAGGAAACCCTCAAAAAATGTGTTTTATGAGAAATTGAGTGATTTTTGAAGACAGGTGAAAATGTAAGGTTAAGAGTAGTGGAGGTGCATCAGTGTAGTACAATTTTCTTTTTTTTCCCCGCTTCCAAGCTTCCCGTCTAAAGGAATTGCTGAAAAATCAAATCTTTGGTGTCAGTTTGTTATATTTTTGGACTAAAGCTATTGTTTGGGCAAATATGCAAAATATTGAGTGAGGGTAAATTCAGTATTCAGCGTGTTTAAAAAAGTTCCCATTAAAGCGGTACTCTTCCTTATTCTGCTTTTATCACTATACCACTTAATGTCTCCAAGCTGTATTTTTAAGCTCCTCAGCTTCATGTAATGATCCTCATACATGATTGCAAGTAGACCGGCCACAAACAGCGCTATCATTCATTTTAATAACACTGCCATTGTGCCTTTTTATTATGCATTAATGTCCAGTTATGTGAATGGACTTGTGAGCTGCTTTTATTTTCAGATTTCAGGGTTACAGACACATTAAAATTATGATTTTTTTTTTTCTTTTTGCATTACAGCCTAAAAAAAATCTTAGAAATACATAAATTTTTTTATTCTGGATGGAAGTTTTTTTTTCTACTCCAGACTTAGTTTTACAATGGCAGTATACCATGAAAAAGCAATGGTAATATTATGATATACTATGATACTGAATGATTACCATGGTATTTACCAAGAATAAATATACAATATTATATGTATAATGTTAATGTATAATGTTATATGAAACATGGCAACACCATATTAATTTTTTGTTAGTGCAGAATTATTTAAGCATATAAAAGGAAAGTGAAAATTGGTTTTCGGCTGTTTAATAACCAACACATCTGTCTCTAATAATCTGTGGTTCCGAATTAGTTCAGATTCACTGAACTGTATCCCATATCTGCCATTTCTAAATGTGTTACAGACCTATTGTCTGTTGTTTCTTATGCAATCATGGTGCAACATATTCCTTTGGGAATATGGGTAATTGTGGGTTTCATTAGCAGAGCATAACATGATAAGGCATTTATATTAACTACTGGTTCTGTGATTCCAGTTTTATTATTTACCTTTAAAGTGCTCACTGATAGTTCTTCCCTCTAGAAAACTTAAGATGTCAGATAGAGATGTCGTATATGATGTGCTTTAATGATGGCCATGTCGGGCAAATTGTTTAATCAGCAAAGTGCTGCCAAACCACATGGGTGTGTTTTGAAGTGCTTATGAGAAATCGTCTCAGGTTACTTATGTAACCATGGTTCCCTGAGTAGGGAACGAGACACTGCGTCCTCTAGGGGTCGCTATGGGGAACGCCTCGTCGTGACCCGTGTCTGAAGCATACATTGAAAAAACCAATCTTCTGGGGAGTTCAGATGGTGCTAAAAACATTCTACTACTTTATGCTTTGGAAAACAAACAAGAGGCTTCTGTCCATGAGGAATAAAGCCTACTGAGTAAGATTAAAGTTTGGTTAGATGATAAATTGATTATACTCAGATGTATGTGTGCCTCTGAGAGAAATTATGATGTAATCTGTCTTAAAAGAAAGAAAACTGGTCACATGTAAGCAGTGGTTGTGCTGGTGCATAGATTTACATAAAATAATTATTAAAGTTATAACACAGATTTTTATAACATTAAAGGAGCCATGTTGGGTTTTTTTGATTACACATTTTCTTTCCCCCTTAGGTCCACTTATAATGTTAGTATTTTTTTCCAGTGCTCAAAAACACTATAATTTTATTTTTCATTACAATTTTCCAGCCTCTCTCTGACCATTACACTATGTCTTAACCAGGCACAATGTAATTTGTCTGTATACACACAGAAAGAGAAAATGCTGCGTGATGCAGCACATTCAAAGCCACTGGGAACATATATGATGTTCAATATACCGTTACAGTATGTGCAGCAGTTTTTTCAACCAATGAGATTTCAGTGTGGGCGGGGCTCCAGCAAAGTGCAGCAGAAATAGAAAGCTCTGTTTTTATCATGTTTTATCTGGTGCTGAATGTAAACACGCAGTTTAGTTTGCTGCTGTACCTTTAAGACTATGAAAATTGACTTTTTGCATGTGAAATGGTGCAAATTTGCTGTCAGATCCTTAGGTTCTTTAGAAAGTCATTTTGTACTGTTACATACAGTAACCGTATTAAATGTCACGATTTATTTTATTTCAGATTCATTCTGACAAATTGTTGCGCTGAAGCAAAATCCAGGCCCTCATGTCTTACCAGTGATAGAAATGTGGAGCCTTTTACTCTAAATACATAATTTTTAGGTCTCAAACATATGTCCTGAAGGCCTGAGGCAATTCACAATATAATCATCTCCCAGTGGCTCAGGTTTGAGAAGTTGCAAAGCGATTCTGTCCCTATAAAATATATTGTTTTATCTGTCATTCATTCAGTCATTCATTCCATCATTTGTTAGCCTATATGGTTCACTCTATCTTTTATCTACATCCCTGATAGCACACGAACATCACAGAGACGTCTATTTGACGTCTGCATTTACATCTGCAAGACGTATTTTTGCTCATCTGCAATACGTCTGTAGGACGTTTCCTATCAGATGTCTTTAAGATGTTTAGAAAATGTCTTTAAGATGTTTATGATTTAGAATGAATGTAAAACTGACATCTGAAAGACGTCCATCAGATGTTTGTACACAGCAGATGCGTTCCAGATGAAGCGATCTTTAACAGACATCTTGCAGACGTGCCTGTGCTATCTGGGATACTGTTTTAGCTGTCATTCTATCGATTGTTCTGTCGTTCTGCCGTTAACTCTATTTTATAGTTGATTGCTGCAGAAGTTAATAAACTTAAAAGTATGAACGACAAGGATAAAATATTTGTAAATGTTTTCATCTGCACAGCGTATTTATTTTGTATTGGAACTGTGCGGCTTGGACTTAGCGTCCATCAAAAACAGACTAGGCACCTACCTTTAGCGATGCTGCGTGGAGAGCCGCTTCTGAAACGTGCCGCGCGGCACGGCTGGTATCCACCTTATTTTTCAACGCGGAAGTAAGCCGTTTTCTGTGAATGTGTGAGACTTCCGGTTCATTATCCGCTGTAGGGAAATAACGAGAAGAATGACAAAGTGCAGTAAATGGTAAAACTGTTTGCACTACAAACCAGTGTGTTCATAATTAAGATAATACATTAAAATAATATGGTAAGACACACCAGTTTGCAATATCAAGCAGCAAAACGAGTTGTTTTTTGTACAGCTAAAAATAGCTGGACGCGGATGAGACCGGAAGCCAGACACATTAAATTTACAAATGGTCATGCCCGCTCAGGAAAAGAGTTGCTTTAAGACCTGCACGCATCCGTTTTTCTCTCAGCTGTTTACTTTTACTTTAGACTGTGTTTATATGTAAACCTTGTGTGTTTTTGACAGTATTAGCGCAAATGAACACCGTCACAACCCTGTGGCGCTGCAATTGTAGACAAGCCATGGTTTGCCACAAAAGCTACGCTAAGGTCGTAACCTTCCCAAAGCCCCAGCGCAAATTCACTGACCTTGGTACCGACAGGAAAAGAGTTGCTTTAAGACCTGCACGCATCCGTTTTTCTCTCAGCTGTTTACTTTTACTTTAGACTGTGTTTATATGTAAACCTTGTGTGTTTTTGACAGTATTAGCGCAATCAGATGCGAAAGATAAGAGTCCACTAATCAGGCACCTTTTGACAGGCTTTTTAGTGCGCGCGCTTCAGGTGTACGCGCTCAGAAAAAAGTGCGTCAGAAGAACAGCACGCAAATGAAATGTTTAACCGGCAAGGCTTCAGTGTGTTGTGATTGTGAATAAGTGCAGTGTCCCGTGAGTGTAACTCTACCCAATTGTTGACAAGCCGTAGCGTGTCACAAAAGCTACGCTAAGGTCGTAACCTTCCCAAAGCCCCAGCGCAAATTCACTGACCTTGGTACCGAAGGGGACCAACGGTGAGTACATCGCTGCTGGAGAAGGCCATGCTGCTGTTCCTTCCACAAAAAGTTTTTTCAACCTTCAGTGAAGATTGCTTCAAATCTTTCCTATTTGTTCTTTCAGCCTGGCAGAACGATGGGGAAATGAGTTAACGTTTGATGTGAATGTAAATTATGTTGCGTTGTACAGTATATTGAGACGGAGGCGCCAGAACATCTCGGTTACGTACGTAACCCTCGTTCCCTGATGGAGGGAACGGAGACATTATGTCGAACGACATATGGGGTCTCACTTGGGAGGCCAATCATCTCTGAGTTTAAGAGAAAACGCCAATGAAAATTGGCTAGATGAAACAACTGCCAGAAGAGACTGACAGAGCGGGTCTGTCAAGGGAAGACACGGGTTTACCGAGAGGGAAACATTACCATGGAAGAATACACATATGGGATTATCCGTAGGGAATCAAGCCATATGGACACCTAGCCAAGGACAGGGGCTGGCCGGGACTCCGGGCATGCTAACACCAGTACTGGGCCTGCTCCGCCAAGTCTGACTGCCGGGGGTGCTGGAGGATGTTCGACCAGGGTTCGCCAACTGGGGAACTCTACTGGGAGAACAAAGGTGCTTGCATCCCCGTGTGAGGGGGAATGGCGCAGCAAGCGTGACACCGAGCCAGATCTTCCCGCCAATTACCTGTTACCCAACACACGGGAAGAAACCAGCTCTACACGAAGGTTGTAAAACCTCGCGAAGGTGTTAGGTGTCGCCCAGCCTGCAGCTCGACAGATGTCTGCCAGAGAGGCGCCGTGCGCCAAGAGGAGGCAACACTCTGGATGAGACAGGGGGGGCGCCGCTCTCCTGCGTGGGGCTCGACGCGCCAGCCTCAACGATGTCTCAGCGCGGGGCGGAGGACGCAGGAGGGCGGCCAACGGCGACGAGCAGGCTGAGACACAGCCCGCGACGGAACGGTGACAGCTGGAGGATCACGTCGGGGCAAGATGTGCTGTATGGCCTCAGTCTGCTTGTTGTACTGCTGAGAACCGCTGGGCACAGCCCTCGACAGCGTCGCCGCACAGGCCAGCCTGGGAGATGGGAGCGTCAAGAACGTGCACTTTGTCAACTTCTCTCATCTCGACCAGGCTGAGCCAGAGATGGCACTCCTGGACCACCAGAGTGGACATCGCCTTCCCGAGGGACCGCATCGTGACTTCCGTCGCCCAGAGGGCGAACTCAGTCGCCGTACGCAGCTCCTGCATCAACCTCGGGCCGGTACTACCCTCGTGCATTTATTAAGGCCTTGACTTGGTGAGCTTGCAGGATTGCCATGGCATGCAGGGCAGAGGCAGCTTGGCCCGCAGCACTGTAAGCTTTGACAGCGAAAGCCGCCGCCGAGCTTATAGGCTTTGGACGGGAGACGCGGACAATTCCTCCAAGTGGCGGCGTTTTGCGGGCACAGGTGCACCGCAATCGCTCTCTCCACCTGGGGAATGTCGACGCACCCCCTAGCCGCCCCGCCATCGAGGGTAGTGAAGACGGAGGAAGGAGACGAGCGGCTTCTGGCCATAAAAGGGGCTGTCCACGACTACATCACTTCCTCATGCACCTCCGGGAAGAAAAGAAACCAGAGCAGAACGCGGTTGTGAGCTGCGCTCCGTACTGAGAAACCAATCATCCAGCCGCGAGCGCTCAGGTCTTGGCGGTGTATTCACCTCCAACCTGATGCTCACAGCTGCCCAGGCAAGCATGGCCGTCAACTCTGGGTCCGATTCGGCAGTGGCGACAACACCCGAGGGGGGCAGCCCCGCCGAATCTTCATCCTCAGAGGTCAACAGCCCATCACCCGATGCTGCAATTGACATCTGATCCCCCGGCGGCACACCGAATGACATGCTGGGACCGCCATAAGACAGCCCAGCAGAATCACCCAGCAGCCGCACAGGACAAGCGCTGCGGAAGGGGTGAGAGGTCCGTGGGGCGTGGCCCGGCGGAGAAGCTCTCACTGTCACCCTCAAATCTCCGTGGCAGAGAAACCGGGACGGGTAGTGACAGAGGGGTCTGCTCCTTTCCCTTTAAGAACGGAGAGACGCGATCACAGCGTTGCCATGGTCACGCACTCGCAGTGCGGGCATGAACCGTCTTCAGCGTGCTGAATGCCCAGACCTGGAAGACAACGCTCGTGGCCGTTGTCAGAGGACAGGAAGGACAGGAAACCAGAAGGACACAGACGAAACGGCGTCTTTAAAAAGACGCGAATCGTCCGTGATTTGCTCGATTTGCTCT
>NW_015647084.1:466976-470547 GCF_001515625.1 Sinocyclocheilus rhinocerous
ACATCTGATCCCCCGGCGGCACACCGAATGACATGCTGGGACCGCCGTAAGACAGCCCAGCAGAATCACCCAGCAGCCGCACAGGACAAGCGCTGCGGAAGGGGTGAGAGGTCCGTGGGGCGTGGCCCGGCGGAGAAGCTCTCACTGTCACCCTCAAATCTCCCAGAGCACTAGCCTGCGGTCCTCTGCTCGTGGCAGAGAAACCGGGACGGGTTGTGACAGAGGGGTCTGTTCCTTTCCCTTTAAGAATGGAGAGACGTGATCGCAGCGTTGCCATGGTCACGCACTCGTAGTGCGGGCATGAACCATCCACGAACGCGTCTTCAGCATGCTGAATGCCCAGACACAGAAGACAACGCTCGTGGCTGTTGTCAGAGGACAGGAAACAACCGCATCCAGAAGGACACAGACGAAACGGCGTCTTTAAAAAGACGCGAATCGTCCGTGATTTGCTCTTTTAGGAAATCTGCTCTTTTAGTTGAAGTGCCCAGGGGAATCGCTGAAAGGGACACCGCTGTTCGCGCCCTACCGCCAACCAGAACAGCTTCCCAACACACACAACAGATGAATGGCTTTGTGGAGTATAATAGCTTTTCATACAACCACTCGGCTCCGAAGCAAAAATCTGAAGAGTGGATGCACCTGTTGCCTATTTATACCCGTATGCACGGGGAGTGACTCAGGTATGCAAAATTCACTAGCCAATTTTCATTGGCGTTTTCTCTTAAACTCAGAGATGATTGGCCTCCCAAGTGAGACCCCATATGTCGTTCTACATAACTCGTAGTGACCGACAGATAGGGAACTGCAACTAGAATGTGCGCTATATTTCTTCGAAAGCAGATCGTGGAGAAATTTTAATCGTTCTTGATCAAAAATCGTGATATCGCACACCCCTGCTTGGAAGTTCTCAGTTCCTTAATGTTACAGTTTCTTTGTACACAGGAAAATTAGATTCTTCATTAGTTCAATTCTAAAAATGACATGTATTTGGTCTCTGTTGGTTTACACCGTCTGGCTGGCACACATCAGCCAGAAACAAGGGTGGCCTCTGTCGAGTCATTGGCTAATCCAGCTCATCACTGGCACCGTGCTAAATAGTTGGAGAGGCACAAGAATTTGTATTGTTGTTGCCATAATGGTGATGTAATGGTGGTGGTGTTATGTTGTTGATGCCATTATTGTTCAAGGCTCAGGCTGTAATTTAGCTTAGGCTGTAATACAGGACCATAGCAAAGGCCTTTATGAAGCAGTGAGCTGCAATTTGAGCAGAGTAGAATCAGTAAGGCACTTTTGCAGGACTAGAGGGTGTAAAAAGAATGAACTATTTCAGCACTCTTCCTTTTTTTAAACATCTTATTTTTTAATAAAAACAGTTAAAAGTATTTTAAAGATTTAACTCAATATATCAGTAACAGAAATCTGATGAAGCATATCTATTGATGTGGTGACATTTACATAAATCAGTAACAAGCAGATGAGTCATTAAATGAGATGTCAAGTACTGCGGATTATTAAGTATTTATACATTTAAATTCGAAGAAAGCATCTGAAATGTGTCTGTTTTTTTTTTTTTGTTAGAGCATAACAAGGTGCTTGCAAATGGAAGTATCATTATTTAGAGATGTTACTGCAAAATATTTTAGCATTTAAATTCATCTACAGGTAGTGATAACAGTGTTATCAGAGTGTTTGTGCTTTCAGGTCATATGCTTTTTAAGTAATCTGACTTAATAGGAAACCTAATTGATTTTGGCCCTCATTTAACCCTGTATTGATGTTGGTACTGTATTTTTGTGACTTCACTAAAAGGGCAAGGTTTCATTTTGTGATTTCATTGTCTTAATCTTGAGTGTTTGTTTTTTATTGCTAATTTCTGCCGATCTCTGGTGCTAAGCATGGTTTCTGTGGACTTTGCAATGTATTAGTGTTGGATTTTTTGTTGTCAGCCTAAGATACTGCTGTGGCAAAGATTGTCCAGTGCACCAGAACTCACAGCCTTGAGCATATGTCAGCTGTCGATGTGAAATCTTGTTTGGTAGTAAAGCTTAAGGCACACTGACTGCAATTTCACACTCCCAGATACTTCTTATAAATCTTCCATAACTGTCAAAAATATGAGTTTGGTGCTGTATTTCTTCTTGCTTTAATGAATCTGGCATTATTTTATTTTATAGCTATGGTGTTCTTGCCAATTTATATCCATGACGTGTCGTTCACAACCCATTTTACCTCTGTAATGTGACTAAGTTATGAATGAAACCCTTTTTTCACTTTGAATATTGTTCCATATATTCAATTAAAAAAAAAATATATAATAAAAAGATATTTCATTTGTCAGGAATTTATTTGATAATAAAAAAGTGGGCGTTACATACCAAAATGGAGCCACGTTGTTGGGGGAGATGCGTTGAAAAGTAAGAGGGATTTGTAAAAACAGCAGAAAAGCAGAATTGGAGCAAGTTATTACATTTTAATAAAGGTTTATGAAGACAGACGTTTATTTTCTTTGAAAGAACATGTACAGATGAATAATGCACAATAAAACCAGCAATGTGCATTTAAAAAGTAAATATAAGGTCAGCAGTGATTTCATGCTGACACCCCATGGCTCCATTCTCATCCATTTTTGAAATCAGAATAATATTTGCGTGCAGTGTACACATGCATGATACCGGATTGATTATATTTCAAGGATTTTGAAACCTTGATAATGACGATGTGTCTCGATATTTGTGTATTTTCTCTGAAGTGGATGGAAAACGTAACTTCTTTTATTGATCAGTGAAACTATTATTTGAACGGTAGATTCAACATGTTTCATAGAAAAAAGTAAAATACAATAAAAATGCAAAAAAATAAAAATCCTCAATTGAATAGGTATGTTTACCACAGCATTTTAATAAATTAACACAATGCAGCATGAAGTTTAATAATGTTCATTTATATGAACCTGTATTAAATGTACTATATTAGAATGTTTTAGTATTGTCATGAATCCTGTCCATGAACTTCCGTTCGATCGCCACCAGAGGTCACCCTTCGGTTACATTGACTCTCACATTACACAAACTGTTGCATGTCATCCCGGACTACATTTCCCATGCTCCATTGCACTAGTCACAAGTTCACCTGAAACCAATCACACACAGCTGCTACCAATAACACACACTATATAAATCAGTCTCACACCACCATTCAATGCTGAGTATTGTTTAGCGTTTATCACTGTGATAGCTGATAGCTACTTTACGGAGCCTGCTCTAGTTTTCGTAGTCTAGTCATAGTCTTGCCTTGCCTGTTTTCCTGGTTCCTGATTCATTGCCTGTGTATCTCGGATTACCCCTCTCGTCTTGCCCTGTTCAGATACTGTTTGCCCCTGCCTGGACCTTTGCCTTGTACCTGGATTATCCCTCTAGTCTCGCCCTGTTGGATTACGTTCGCCGTCGACTGACCCTCGCTTGTTTACCGGACTGCTCTTGCCTTGTCTTCTACATACCAGTTTGCCATTGTCTGACCCATGCCTGTTTCTGACCACGCCTTTGTAAATAAAGCCTTGCACTTGGATCCG
>NW_015647084.1:472283-478628 GCF_001515625.1 Sinocyclocheilus rhinocerous
AGTCTTGCCTTGTCTGTTTTCTCGTGTTCTGATCATTGCCTGTGTATCTCGGATTACCCCTCTCGTCTTGCCCTGTTCAGATACTGTTTGCCCCTGCCTGGACCTTTGCCTTGTACCTGGATTATCCCTCTAGTCTCGCCCTGTTGGATTACGTTCGCCGTCGACTGACCCTCGCTTGTTTACCGGACTGCTCTTGCCTTGTCTTCTACATACCAGTTTGCCATTGTCTGACCTATGCCTGTTTCTGACCACGCATTTGTAAATAAAGCCTTGCACTTGGATCCTCACGTCTCGTTCGCCCCGTAAGTATAGCATTGTGTGTGTGTGTGTGTGTGTGTGTGTGCCATGATATTCCTTCAAAGTGCAAAATTCAAGCCAGTGGGCTAGCAGCCAGTTTATTTTGTGGATAGGGAACAGAGGTGATTAAAGATTATGAAGACCAAGGGGTCGAGGTTTGATTGGATAGCATGGCTGAAGCCCATACTGGTACAGTAGATGCTGTAACTGTAACAATTAACGGCCAAACAAAAGGAGCTGTGTAATTATTTTGCGATTATGTACCTAACTTTTCATTTCAGTTATAGTAGACTTTTTCTAGTGTCCAATTCAGCATTGTCATTATGTCATGTTTCTGCAGCTCCAAAGCAGTTTAATAAGTGTTGGAATAATATAAAGCGATTAATAGTTCACTATAAGACCAGGAACCTTCATTAAGAAAGCAAATGGGGTCAGTTTTGAATTATGATGACATTTAGAGAGTATAAGTAGTATTTTACAGTATAGTATTTAAGGAAAGGAAAGCAGGCTGACAGAGACCGTGAAGAGAAGGTGAAAAAATGGCACATCTCACTGAACCTTTGACTGCGAATCCTATTCCGCTCCCTACATTGTAATGAGATTGGCAAAGACAGAGTGGCTCAGCCATGAAGGTTACATCCAACACAAAGAGCTCCGTTTCTGAGAGGGGCAGCAGAAAGATTTTTGTGCAGCTTTGCATTGCAAGCCATAAGAAGACATTTTAAGCCACTCTCTTTATATCAGCCATTGCCTGAAGCTCTGTGGAGCGGTGGTGACTCTTTTTTTTTATTTTTATTTTTTATGCTCATGCGTTCCCTCAGCCATCTTTCTGAGTGCTTGTCATTGATGCACCAATGCATGCCTGACTTTCAGCACCCTGGGCTCCTCTAGTTTGGAGAGAGGGATTTTCTAGCCCAAAAAAGCATGAAAGATGGAGGCATGTCACTTAAACAACATATACCCACTTTGAGAATAGATTTTTAAAAAACAAAAGAAAAAGGGAAATTCACAACTCCCCTCTGAGGCGGCTTGATGAGAAAACAAAATATTGCATTAATTTATTTTCGAGCTGTTTTTGACCATGACAGTTTTTGAACACCCACACAGAGGACATTGATTGCAAGATAGATTTGCAGATAGAACTTCATGGTGCCACTAGACAATAGATAATAGCTCTATATGAATTACACCGTTAGTCATGTATCAGTGAATGCATATCTGTATGAATTAAATGTAAGAGAGCAAACCAGTTTTGTAAGTTAAAGGGAAAGCATGGCAGCGTTTCAGGACACTTATATTTTTTCCAAGGAGCACATGTGCTCCTATGTTGAATAATTCAGGAGAACATTAAAACTTTAGGGTTGCAACGAAAATGTGTTTTTCCTTAATAAATGGATACAATGAGATATTTACAAGCATAGCATATATAAAGTCTACTGTCTAATACATTGAATAATATATGTAAAATAATGTTACCAGTTAAAGCAGCTGAGACCGAAACTACAAGATTTTACATTAAATTCAGTGCTAGATAACCAAAATACCAATATTAACCAAGAAAAAATGTGGGACTTTATTCAGTGTGGGGCTGTTAATTATAAACAAGCCTGCAATACACTGGGACTTTTGACATTTCTATTCTTTACTATTGCTGGCTACACATCCAAAAAGATGAGGGAGATAAAATATGCACTCTTACAAACATTTACAATTAGAAGTAAACATCATAAATCATCAACAGTCGATCATAAGCAATCGTTTGGCATAAATGCTTGATATTCATTGATTGTGAACTGCTCTGAAACCACAAGCCTGTTGAACGAGCAACTGCACCGCATTTTGAATTTTAAATGTGCAGTGCTCATATTTTATGTAATGCAATCATAGCATTTTGAAGTTTAATAATCACATTAAGCTGTATTGCGATTCCGTACCCACATTTAAGATGTCTTCAAATGAAAATGAGATGTTTGTTATACAATTTAAGACTTTTATAAACGCACATATTTTTTGTTATATTTACATCAGTTGCTTATCTTTGTTCCAAACAAACTTTGTTTCAAAAACACGGATTAATTCAAGTGTTTTATTTACAGATGCGCAATGATTTTAAAATGGGTTTGTTTGGAGCTATATTTATTGGCGGCGCAAAAAGAGACTGCGAATATTGTCTTTATGTAACTTAATCCATATTAACTTTATTTATTGAACGGTATAAATGAATGCCAAACTCGCAATCGCATTGTAATTTTCTTTGTGTATTTTGAGTCACGGGTTATAGGAATTTCTTTTATGTGAGTGTGTTGCAAGATGTTCTTGACTACGTAAGATTAAGCATTTAATTTGTGAACAAACGGGAGACAATAAAACAAATCACATTGTAAGTTGAGAGGCATGAGTGCACTAGATTTGATCAACACATGTCTTGAAATAGCGCATAAACCCCATCCGTTGCTAGATCAATTGTGTAGCTTGTTCTGCGGTCTGGATTCTCCACCTCATTTGTTGGCCTTCTCAGTCATGTCTCCGGATCAGCTACAAATTAAAGCTTGTGGTCGAATCAGCATGCTTGTGATGGCCAAGCTCAATGGTCCTCATCTAAATGCCGTTTTTGTCCCTTGACCCCTTGGAAAAAAAAAGAAAGAAATGGCTCTCATTTAGAGGGTTTCAGTGCAAGCATGTCATCAGATCGTTCACATTTGCGCTTCCAATCAATCACACGGTTAACCTGTACTTGGAAACAGCATGCTAATGGAGACTTTCCAAATTAATATGTTCAAGAGGAATTTTTTCAGAGCAAACTGTTTAAATTGCTTTTTTACTGTAAAATATGTAATGTGATGTATGTTTCTGGCATAAGTTGTCATCTTGCTATTTTGTGTGATTTAGTATTTCACAATTTAAAGAAATAGTTAAGCCTAAAATGAAATTTCTGTCTTTATTTACTCTCTTTCATGCCGTTTCTGTGCAATTTCCATTGAGCAAAAAGGACATGTTGGGCAAAACATTCATGAATATTTTCCTCATACAATGTAACTGGAGATAGGGAGTATATATTATAGTGTATTTGTATATAATCTTTATTATTCCAAAATTTGGACTTGTAGTTTATGGCATATTTTTAAATTATTTTTTAGCCTGTCATATGAGAGAAAAAGACCAACATTTAATCCATTATTCGCTGAAAATCAGATCAAATTTAAATTAGTGCTTCAGTATTATTCGGCTTTAGAAGATTTGGAATATAATGTAGTAATTTAATGGTCTATTTTTTTTATTATAGTTTTATGGTATCACTATTGTGTTTGTTATTTTTGGAGCTTAAGATCTCCTGTCCCTCTTTTTCATTGTGTGCCAAAAAAAAAAAAAAAGGATGGGCCAAGAAGAGATCCATACAGGTTTGGAACAACATGAGGGTGAGTTAATGACAAAAATAAATTTGTGTGAACCATACCTTTAAAATGGCAATAACAATATCAGAAATATAACTTTTACTCCTTTGTTTGTTAGAAAGATGCTTTTGTCCAAAACGATAGATAAAAATGGTCTTCTACCTGGAGTAAAGGGCATTGCCAAAGGGCACAGTAGTGATAGAGGATCTTCTATTGACAGATCTTGATATAGAATAAACCCATATCCGCACATCACATCAATGTAGATGCAGCAGATTTTGAATCTGAAGAGGAGGCTGTACTTGGCCGGTCTGGTTTCAAATGAAAGACAGTATCCCTCTAACCCAGGTACAGGGAAAAGTGAGCTGGTATATGAGAGCAGATTAAGGTGGAGCTGGGGTTGAGGAGGAGGGGTGGAGGGTGACCTGGAGATTGGACTGATTGAAATAGATTAGATATTAGACATGATCTGCATCGACAAATCCTTAGCTTAAGTTGTTGACGTTGCTTTTCAGGAAATAAAGTGGATTCAATCTCAGCAACCCTTGAGATTTCGATCTGGAAAGCTCTTTGGAAATTATGCCTCAGGGTTAGTCTGGATATTCGAGTGTAAATGTGTTCGCATCTTTTTAGTTTGGGCACTGCTGAATTAATAAACTGTAAACTAGGGCTGCACAATTAATCAAATAAGGTTTTTCTTTCCAATTGTTTTAATTTTTGTTCTGTAAGGACCACTATCGTCAAAGATTATTGACACCTAGCATACAGGCATTGGATTGACCGTATGGTTCTGTTCTGGGCAAAAACTCCCTGCCCATCCATGCAGGCAGCCTGTCATGAATGAGCAGGGAGAGCAGCAATAACCCCCTTAGGGTAAACAGAACAGAACCAAATGCAGATGTCATTAATATTCTTAATGATATTTTAGTGTAACAACATATTCAAAATAAAAGCGTCGGATTCAACAAGGAATATCAGAAAGTCCTGACTGTGACGAAAGGAGGAGTCGGGGATGGAGGATGGTACCGTATTGTCCCGAATATAAGACGATGTTTTTTTTTTTCTTGGAAATACATCTGAAAAAACGTGGTCGTCTTATATTCAGGGTCTAGACTTTGACATGTCAATAATACACCCACAACACTAGGTGGCGCCAAATACGCATAAAACGAGTGTGCCATCAAATACGTAATGTAATGCGTGTTGTAAAGATCGCGAGTAAAAACAAAAGAAAAAGAAAACCTTACAGCTGCATGAATCCTGACTGTCACGTTAGCATGATGGGACCAAACTAACAAGATTTGGTTTTTAAAAAGCCTTTTTCCAAAAGGTACATCTGGAAAAAGGGGGGTCGTCTTATAATCAGGGTAGTCTTATATTTGGGCCAATACGGTAATTTGCTCTTGAGCAAGCCATAAAGCTTCTGAATAATACTGAATAGACCTTATAGGAATGCCGTGATAGGCGTCGTATTCTATAGGCAGACATGGATCAGCTGAGAGTTATCAGATGCAAGCTTCACTCACGTGACCTGCCAGAAATACGTGCAATATGCTGGATTTTTAGTATAACGTTATAATTCCATGCATATTTTTACTTTTTTTTTTTTTTTTTTTTAAAGAAAATTCTTTCTTGTAGCTTACTTAGATCTTACTTAGACACAAGTTTTCATTTCTAGTTTGAAAGAATCACTCATGCTTCTCTTACTTATTAAATGCAAAAACCAAACCAATGTATAGTTGACATTTAAGGCTTAATGCTATAGAAAAGCAATAAATGTTTTTTTCAGGTGTGTTTTCAGCGTGTTTATAAAAATATGGCATGCAGTTGCTTTAAACAATGGTATAAAGCTATTCAAAACTTCATTCAATGCAAATTGTGATAATCGCAATTACAATTTCAAGGGAAATTGTAATTACAATTTCAAGGGACAATTATGATTTTTGTTGTAATTGTGCAGCCCTACTGCAAACTGCGAGACTTGCGGCAGTCATGCTTTCAAGCCGTTTTCATTCCTGCTTTTCCTCCTTGTAAAGCAGAACTTAGCTTTTTCTCAAGGCAACTCTTGACGTGTTCCCTCTCATGATTGCTCTGCTCACTATGTAGAATGCTGCATAAATCACACCGTGTCCCATTTACATCCGTCTTTCTCAGCCGGTAGCTCAGAACCAAACGCCCCTCAATTCACACTCCCAGACAGCTGGTCTGAAAAGGAATCTGAGAGTGGTACTAAGGAGCACAGTGGAATCCATATGCACTCCAAAGTTGAGATTGATCCGCGTTTTCTGCTCTGATTTTTCAAGTTTATATTGCTACCGGTGTAGTGAAGTTTACCTATTTGTTAGTTTGTTTTTTCCCACTCCAAGGTTTGGACCCAAGCATCTTTATCTAGTAAAGTCTGGGGCATATTTCACCACAAAATCAAAAGGAAAAAAAAGAATATTAGCATAAAGAAAATGAAGCTTTTACTCTTAAGAGTTTATGCAGTTTGACATTTTGATAAATGAGCACATTCTCACCAAATTCTCGTTAGTGTCATTTGAAAGTCTTATTCACATTGATTGAATCTAATTTTTTTAAATGTATCACCATGATTTATACAAAATTGTAACTTACCTAGTACTTAATGAATTTAATTTTTATTTATATATATATA
>NW_015647084.1:478638-487134 GCF_001515625.1 Sinocyclocheilus rhinocerous
GATATTGATAGTGATTGCCGTAGCAGTTGCAGCTTGCTTCAGAACAGCGAAATCAGCATCTAAGATAAGTGAATGCTTTTCTAATCCATATTGCTGTGTATTGTGTGGTCTGCCTCATTGAATTAAAAAATGAGCAACCATAATCAAGTTTAAACTAAGTGTCATGTTAGCAGTTTCCATTGTATGTAGGAGCGAATATTAAGCATATTAGCAGAAGCATTAAGCATCTGTGTTGTACAGCTGGAGCAAAACGCAGTTTAGAGCATATGTAATCACTCTGAGGACACGCCAATAGTAACGGACATGAAACAGGTTAAATGAAAAGCATTCTTGTTTATGCATTTCAACTGGGGGTTCACCATATACATCTGCGATTATCCCAGTGTTCACGTTCGTTATTTCTAAGGTCAATGTTTTCATTGTGATGAGTGTGTGGTTTATTTCAGCTGCACGCAGCGTCAGAAGCAAACGCTTATCGCAGTCGTGTTGCGGGAGATGCTGAAGATCACTATCTATGGCTGTAAGAGTTAGTTCCGAGTGAAATGCATTATGGGGAGTGTAGTTCGGAGAAATGTGCTCATGTGACGTGTGCTGTGCTGTGTAATTCAGAAAACGGAGGAAGAACATTTATATTCTGCTTTTATTTCAGTTCATTCAGGCCAGTCCACCCAGGGGTTTTTGTGTGCTGTAACTTTGACAACTTTTATCTGCACGAGAGAGTAAAATGGCATGCATCGACTAACTTTGTCCATCTCATCATTGCACGAACATGAATTTAACAAGCTGTTACGCTGCCGCTGGGACTGATGAAGTGGAGAAAGTAACAGCAGTTATCAAATGACTAACTTATGATATTTGCTCAGGTGGGTGCTGGGATCTTATCTATCGGATTGCAAAGTATATCCATTTTGTTAATTAAACATTACACAGTGCGCGTCTAATTAGAGTTAAGCCAGTTGGCGTGGTAGCCCAGGCTCACATAGTCATAGGCCACTATTGTTAAGCCGGTCGGCATGGTAGCCAAGGCTCACATAGCCATAGGTCACTAGTGTTAAGCCGGTTGGCGTGATAGCCCAGGCACACATAGATAGTAATACATGCGGTTCACATGGCTCTTTGGAGCAGCAGTACATATGTCTTGGCGATAGATCTGCTTGTTAGGGTGTGTTTTGGCTTGTATTGTCCCTTCTATGTCTTCTGCTTTGTGGGGGGTAATTTCATGTATGTTATATTTGCAGCAGCAATATTTCTTACACGCTCACAGCAGCATGTTGTGGATGTATTGGCAGTAGCAAGTCTCGGCACTTGCTCAGCGGCAGCGTAGCAGATCTATTCCGCCAAGACCAAATACATTAACATTGTCATGTACATTACCATGCCAATCCCTCCGAGAGTTGTCATGACCGAAATATATATTAAACATTGCCAAGTAAAACTCTGCAACTGTCACACCTGTGTTCCTGTGTTGTGTTGTGCTCCCCGTGACCCAGTTTCTCCTTGTGTTGATTGCCCATATTTGGTTCTTCCTGTTCCTGCTCCTAGTGGGTTTCATTTGTCTCAGGTGTGTATCGTTATCCCCTCGTTCAGTGGTGTATTTAAAGAGTATTCTGTTCCTAGTTTCCTGGTTCGGTGTCTTGCATCATTCTATGTCTCCTGCGTTCCTGATGTTCCAGCCTTTTAGTTTATTAACGTCTGTTTATTTAAGTTTATTCCTACGTCTCCTCCTCATTTCCTAGCTCCCCGCTCCTCAGGAGTGTGACCGCAACATAATACAAACAACAATAAAATCAGAACTTTAACTGTCAGTGCTCCTGTATAATAGAAACGGTGTGGGATTCGTGATCCTGGTTCAATGATCAGTGACAGTATGAGATTGATGCAAAGTTTCTGTTCAAAATTCACTCTATTGTGACGTGATATATGTATATGTATTATGAGACCGAATGCAGAAGTTTACCATCACTGTAAGGTGGGAATTATGATCACACAATATTGAATGATGGATTTGCAGAGAATCCTCTTTCTGCAAGTCATTAAGAAATTCTGATTCTAAAGAAATTCTGATTCTAAGAAAAATGAAGTAAATGTGGAAAAACATATTTCTCCAAATGTGCACACTTTTGGGCTAAAAGTATGTTTTGTAGCAAAGCACTGTGAGAGAAAAAAATGGGAGCGAATGTGATTGAATATGTACAGGTTTGTGTCTCGTTATTCTATTCAAAATATCAATAACTGCTGATTGATTTTGCATTCCTTGCAGAAATTAAGAATTATTAGAGTCATCGTAACCAAGTATTATTGTAAATAGTCGAAGCTATCTAATCTATCTAATACGTAAAAGCTCAAGGTCAAATCAGAATCCGTATTTCTTGTAAAAATGTTTCTGTAACAGCTGCCAAAATTAGTATATGTGGTTAGGTTTGCCATTTATTTTCAAGGAAAAAAATATTCCTAGAGAGGGAGAAAGAGAGAGAGATAGAGAGAGATTGTTGGAACTATCGGCAAAAATCCATGATTGTGTATTTTTCAGTGAAAAGTTTCTTTCTGTGGCTTTAAGTCTGTATGCTTCATATAGAGAGCTATAGATCGTGCTTTCTCTTTCCGTATGCTCTGTTTATTTAAACACCGAACTCCAAACTCAGTACCACTTTGTTCATTCTTGAAGTAAACTTTTGCCCGTTTGGTGATTAAATAAACCGTTTTGGACCACCGCTTGAATTAAACGCAATGCGTCCGGTGTGTGAGATAACTGTGATTGTTTTAGACGAGATGCAGCACTGTGCTTTTTGTCCATGTGTGTGACTGCCATATTTAGTTATTTTCATTAGATAATCATCAAGTGTTCTAAAATAGAAGCAAATGAAGTGTGAGAGTAAGCATACAATATCCATATGTATGTAATTTCAATGCTATGGCCTGTGAAGATATTTAAAGATGACCATCTTTAAGCATGACTGCTGATATAAAATGAAACCCTTTACAATAGGAGTAATCATTTATCCATTAAAAAAAAAAACTATAGGTTAATTTATCAGTATCGGTGTGGTCCAACCTACCTAGCTATTGGTATCGGCAAAATCAACTATCGGTTGACCTCCTAAATGTATGTATTTTTATGTTCTTTCAGCAGCAATAACTTGAAGTAATCATTTTCTGCATGACTTTATCAGTCTCTCTACATCGTTCTGGAGGAATTTTGGCCAACTCTTACTTTACAACATTGCGCCAATTAATTGAGGTTGGTGGGCATTTGTTTATGCACCGCTCTCGCCACAGCATTTCAGTCAGGTGAGGTCTGGACTTTGACTGGGCTATTGCAACACCTTGATTGTTTTCCTTTTCAGCCATTCTGTTGTAAATTTGCTGGTGTGCTTGGGATCATTGTTCTGTTGCATGACCCAATATTGGCCAACGTTAGGTTTTCACCAAACGTGGCGCTGTGCATTATGGCCAAACATCTCTACTTTGGTTTTGGTCTCGTTGTTCTAGATGTCTTATCTAGACATCAGATCTAGTTCATTACATCTAGTTCAGATGCAACTTTGCAAACTTAAGCTATCTTGCCATTTTCTTTTTAGACAGAAGAGGCTTTCTTCTGAACATCTTCCAAACATGCCATACCGTTAACCGAGGCCTGTAGAGTCTGAGGTGTAGTTCTTGGGTTGTCTGCAGTTTCTCAGAGTATTGTACGGTCTGACAATGGGGTGAATTTCCTGGGACATCCACTCCTGGGAAGATTGGTGTCTGTCTTGAATGTCTTCCACTTGTAAATAAACGTCCTTCATGTGGAATGATGGACTTCAAATTGTTTGGAAATGGCTGTATTACCCTTCCCAGATTGATGGCAGCAACAATTGCTTCTCGAAGATCTTTGGCATTGTATTAACACACACCTGAAGGCTCCAGCAAACTTCTGCTTTTATAGAGGTGCTCACACTTGCTCATGATCAGTTAATCAAAGGTATTTGATTAGCAGTGCCTGACGGTTTTCATTACCCTCTTATTATATATGTTAACAGTAAGGGTGTCCTTAGTTTGTCACCCATGGCTTTTCAATTTTGGGCTAGTTTTTGTTAAGTAAATAATGACACGAAGTGATATGTCATGTGGTGTTCATCTGAGATTTTATTTTCTGAATTTTAAGACCTGCCAAGGACCAGATGATTTTTTTTTTTAATGTCCTGACAGAAAACCATGGAATTCAATAGGGTGTCCTTTCTTTTTCACATGAATGTATGTGTATGTATATGTATATGTGTGTGTGAGTGAGTATGTATGCGTGTCAAATTTATTTTATTTAATTTTATTGTATTGTTTTAATTTTATTTTTTTTATTGCTTTTTTTTTCACATAATGTTACACAGTGCAAGAAATGTTAATGGCTTTTACAAGTATGCATTTTATTTATGAAAATATTTTTCTTTTTGATTTAAAATATTGTCATCTCTGCTTGTTTTTATTATATTTACCTAAAGAAATAATGAATCTTTAGATAAAAATATAAAATATTTTGTGCCTTGATTGCCTAGAATACAATATAAACACAATGAGGCTGTCCGTTCATTAAACCCATCATTTGTTTTACTAAATTAGGACTATTATAAAGAAGTCACAATTTATGCTTGGGGACTCGGAGGTAAAGTAGACCCCATTGATTTCCACTCTCTTTCCAGCAACTTTTGTGCTTTGCACTGTCAAAGGCTTGAAACACATAGAGAATTACTCCTTTCCTAGACACAATGTGCGCTTGGTCCCGATTCCATGGTGATCCCTATGGGACTCCAACTGAGAAGGAAAAACAGAACCAAAAAACAACGCTTCCTCTCCTCATTCTCACTACAAACATCCCTCAACCACACCAAGCGCACAGTAGATATCGAAGTTTGCCATGTGAAGATTCAACAGATGTATTCAACTGTACCAAGTGTGAAAGAAAGCGTTATTTAGCCTGGGACTGGTATAGAAAAAAACTAAACAACTTACATTGTGGGGTACTGAATCAAGAGCCACAATGACACATAACTTTAATTATACTTTTGCCAGATAAGATCACATTATAAACTTAATAAACTGGGAGTTTTGTACAAGCTAGAAGGGGAGGAGTTTGTATAGATTCATGCTTGATTAAATGATTCTATATACATACGTATTATATCTTATTGTTTTCCTTCAAAGATACACTGTGTAATTTCTGCACCACAAGTGTCACCAGAAATGTTTGTTTTTATAATCTTTCATCAAAATGTAATAACTTGCATATTCCAATCAATTTTCATATATGTAGAGACCACTTTTCACAATCGAATTAACTCCTGATGGGTAAATTTTACATTGTAGGTGGTGAACATAATTTTATAATAAAACGCAAATTCAACATGTTCATTTCAGGTGCCAAATAGAACCGAATCAGAATGAAAATACTGAAACGTTATGGCAGCATTCTACATTACAACTCGGTCAACTATCACTAGAACTTTACCAGAGTGGAGGGTCTTTGAGTCAAACTAAGCAGCTAATTTTTTGTGTTCCTTGCAGAGTGAAGAACGAGAAACCACAGAGAGGCCTCCATACATTCGTGATTGAATGTGAGTTGACTTTGACCATACCAAAGTGAAGATGAAGTTGCTATGGAAACTGCTGGTTCTGCAGTCATTCCTGGGGCGCCTTGCAGGTAAAAGTATCTTATTAAGAACTTTTGATGTGTGCATGGCAGCTCCTCTTTGTGAAGTCTGGTTCCATATTCCTGTGTATATAGGCCAGGGGACTGTCTGAAAAGATATCACGGAGATTGCAACCAACTCTGATGCAATTTATATTGTGAGTAATAGGCCTGATCATTAAAAAGGAGTAAGAAAATTCCAAGTTACAAAGAAAATGACTGTGTAGTTTAGTTAACAGGAGAGCAATTGTTAAAGTAAATAACAGGATCCAGCGGACAGATCCGAGAGGAAGGGCGGTTGGCTGTTTGCTTGATGGTTTTGAATATAAATTAGGTGATCGGCTTGCAAGATAGGATACTAAGATGGAAAATATAAATTTGAATGTTCTGATAGCTAAGAATGTGAGATTTAATCAAGAGGAGGGATAAATCCAAATCTTTATTCTTTGTCAGACTGATATAATTTATAGCAGTCTGAAATTAAATTCTTGGGGACGCTACTGACCCAGAGGTGCTCTGTACTGCACAATTGAAAATGACTTGTTACAAAAAGTGAGTGTTACTTCGAGAAAAACAGAGCTAAAGAAGTGTGATAGTGAGCTCTTGTCTTATCAGTGTTACATTGAGGCTGATTTGATTAATTAATTGATTTTTGATTGCTTTTTGTTGATTGATTGAGAATGACAGTTTTAGAATGACATTTTAAAGTTTTTTTTTTTTTTTTTTTTTTTTTTTTTTTTTTTTTTTTTTTTTTTTTTTTAGTCTTTTTTTTTTTTTTTTTTTTTTTTTTTTTTTTTTTTTTTTTTTTTTTTTCTTTTTTTTTTCTTCATTTTTTGTTGCTGATTTAGTCATAGTGTTTGTCTTTTAATGAAAATATCCTTTAAATTTAGTCAGAATGTATTGTATGTATTTTGTTAAAATTCAACATATGAACTGTTAAAGGCTTCATGTATATATCACTGCGGTTCAGAATTCAAATGTCTGAATTGTTTTGATGTCGTCATAACATTCTATTCGCAGGGAACTGTTGCTAAATTTAGGCTTTCGTAATCCACCAGAAACTCTGGCCCTGCAAATCACTTTGTGTGAAAATACAAATTATCTGATATATATAGGCTTATATACTGTACATTATCATCATCAACAGTATCTTGAAAAAAGTTTAGTTGTTCACAGTGCATTTTTCATCTCATTCTCATAATTACTGGCAAATGTTATCATTGTTTATTTTGTGTTTTGTGAGGTGAATGATTAGAGGGAAATACTAGGAATATTGTTCCCCAATGACTTTTTAGTCAACACCAACTAGTTACAAATCTATAAAGTTCAAACCGCGCAACGCCATTGAAGTCAATGGTCCTTCCCACTCACAGTGTCTTAAAAGAGAAAATTAGGGCTGTTGGGAAGTACCCCCCCTCCCTTATCTATCTATAATGTCTTTGTTGTTAATTAATGTACAAAGAGAGGAAATGGCGATATGTATGTATTCAAAACTCTTATCTTGAATTTATTTCATATTTCATTATGGACCAATTAAGGTGGCTATTATCTCTATTAATACTTTCTTTTTTGCCAGAGGTCTCTTTTACATCAATCATAATCTGATTTAAAGAAGCGGTTCCATTTCTCATACTTAACACTGTCTGTGTGAAATTAGCACTTTTTACCTTCTTTTAAGTATTTAATCAACTGCTACTTTGTGAGATGACATCCTGCTAATCATTTACTGTAGTTTACATTTAAGGAATGAAAGCGAAAGCCCCACAGATGCCACAAATTATCAATAATGTATATTTCAGCATTTTCTTTACCTTTAGTTTAGGTAATGCAAACGTGGCAGCCTAATTCAAGCACAACATATATTTTGTGATTTTTTTTTTTTTGTTTGTTTTTTTTTTTGTTTTGTTTTTTTGTAAGTTTTGTAATTCTATCACCATAATATTTTAATTAATTTTATTGTAAACAAGCCAGCAACAGCTTGTTTAGTACCGTTTCAAAAAGCATCTGAGGATCCTCAAGTTGGTCGAGAGAATGTCCACAAGGAGTAGTGACTTTGAAGAAGCTAAAATATAAGATGGTTATGATCTGATTCACATATTATTCTAAAATGTGGAAGAGTGAGTAGGTGTCTTTTAAATCGGTAGCATATACTGTATATGACAACATTGAAAATGCAGTTGCATCTTTTCAGTTGCTGAAAGGAGTAGAATGAATTCCATAAATTGTCTGAACTTCACTTTTAATGTCGTCAAAATTCGCAGTGTATTTGAAGACTGAAGTTCCCTTTCAAAGGTAAATTCACTCCCCTCATGTCTTTCCAAACCAGACTTCTTTTCTTCCATACTGGCCGCTCTTTTCCATGCAATTACAATGAATGAGAATGACATGAGGTTGAGTAAATAGTGACAGACTCAGTTATGGGTGAACTATTCTTATTCTGTTCAGTTACATTATCTCCCAACACATGCTTGGATCAGAAAAGACACTGTGTTTGGTGGTGCTTGACTTTCTTGCACTGAGGGATCTTTGTTTTTCCCTTGTATTTTCAGTTAGTGGTGGGTGGCACTGGTTGTTGTAGTGTTGTACTCCCTTTTAACGCTGAACTGACAGGAAAGGTCATGCAACCTGCGCGAACAGCAGAGACTAGGAAGGTTTGCCCCTGAAAAGACGAGGCTTGGCAGGGCGACTGCTCAGAATGCTGAGAGGGGACTGCAATGATCTCCATCCCCTGCTAGGCATCTTTCTTTGTTCTCTCACAAGCAGTGCATAGTGACAGGGGCGCGCTGTCTGCTACACACACACACACACGTCACTCCACCCTGATCCACACGTCACTC
>NW_015647084.1:487616-507697 GCF_001515625.1 Sinocyclocheilus rhinocerous
ACACACACACACACACGTCACTCCACCCTGATCGCCCACCCAGTTAGCATGTGATTACCTTAGCATCACACACACTTCAACCAAACATACGCTGCATTCTAATTCCCTGTCTGTTTCTCTTGTTCCAGGCTCATTATTTTAGATTTGGGTTTCTTCAACACACTGTCATGATTCAAAGAATATTTCAAGCAACATGATTTCCCTTTTTGGCAGAAGATATGACTCAAAAATGAAAATTCTGTCATTATATACTAGCTCGCCCTCATGTCTTTCCAAACCTGTATGACTTTCTTTTTTGTACAAACAATAGCAATGTATAGTCAATGGGGTCCAATGTTGGGGAAAACATTAATCAAAATATCTTTGTTTGTGTTCTGCAGAGGAAAGAAAGTTATACAGATTTGGAATGACACGAGAGTGAATAAATTATCACAATTAAAATTTTTGGCTGAACTATCCATTTTATTTTATTTTATCTCAAACCTGTATGACGTTCTTTTTTTCAATGGGATCCAATGGTGTGCAAAACATTATTCAAGATTATTTTTTGTTCTGCATAGGGGAAAAACGTCAGAGGTAAATAATGACAGCATTTTCATTTTGGGGTAAACTATCAATTTCTCCATATTGGCATTTTATATCAGGGTTTGGTATGTCTATTTATTTCTTCTGTAAATTAAATGAAAAATAAGCTATGTATTAAACAACCACGTTCTACACACACACACACACACACACACATATATATATATATATATAACAGTGGCAAAAGGCAGAGTTTGACACATTTTTAACTGTCATCCCGCACAACCTTAATTCCCCTATTCTATGCCATTTGATTTATCCATCGGAGACACCATCTGAAAAGACACAAAGTGACATTGTAGCATTCCATGGAGGTAAATCAAAACAGAAAATGATGCAATGAAAGGAAATTGGAGACGGCGTGGGTGAATGTAGTTAACTCGTGATTTGGTTTAGCATTTGAGCAGGTGAGTTGAACTTAACAGGTCTGAGATGTTTGTTTCTAGCTGTCAGTGGCTTAGTTGAAGCGTGTGTGTGTGTGGAGGTTCACTGCTTGAGCCTTAGAAACAAATCACTTGACATTTTTCCTTACCAGCTAAGCGGTTTAATTTGCCCACCTTTTTAGTCTTTGATTACAAATTTCTTCCAGTCAGTGAAGTGCTCTTTGCCATCAGCTGCTAATAGGAAGCAGGATTTTTGCAAACAAAAAGGATTCTATTCCTAATTCCACAAAGCATCTGAGACATTTGGTGTTTCAATTCTGGGAAAAAGAAATTAAAGTAAAATTAGCTTTTGGAACAAAATTTTAAATCGTTCCAAACATGTACAACTTTTCTTTTCCCCAAAGTTGACTGTTAAAAATAAAGGTTTATAAAGGCATTTATATTTCCATGAAGAACCTTTAACATCCATAGAAGCTTTTCATTCCAGAAAAGGTATTTTATAGTGGAAAAAGGGTCTTTAGATTTTTTAAATGTTCTTCACACTAAGAAAAAAAATGTTCGGTTCTTTTAAGAACTGTTCAATAAAAGGCTCTTTGGGGAACCACAAATAGTTCTTCTATGTCATCACTGATGAAAACGTCTCGGGTTACTTATGTAACCATGGTTCCCTGAGTAGGGAACGAGACACTGCGTCCTCTAGGGGTCGCTATGGGGAACGGTATACCCACGCCACCATGCTGAGGGGAGTGCATGCCAGAACCATGGCGAGCACCAAGTACCAACTCTACCATATTGCTATGGGAGTTGCCCCTGGGACGTTAGACGGCTGCCAGTGACGTTATTCCCTACGGCCAAAGGCCTAGGCTACATGCCACAAAAAACGTACCTGTTAGGGCCAGACTCCTGGGCCCGGGGTAGAGCTCAAGGCTTGGAATCAGGAATAGAATCCTTTAAGGGAATACGACCAAGAGCCTACAATCATACTAGTCTTGGCCTGTCACACAGGGGCTACCACACGTTTCTCTTTGTATGTGCTGAAGGAACTGTCTCAACAGACCCGCTTCTTTGCCCTCCTCAGACATTATTAATGAAATAACATCATTCTCCAGCGGCTCACTCTCGTGCACCGCCGACGATCGCGAAAGAGAAAACCCCTCTTCAAACTCATCGGCCAGATCCACCTGCGATCCCCACGAGCTCATTCCCTTCCGTGCTTCAGCAGCGGCGGGTCCTGAATCGCGGGAAGCAGATGGCTGCCCCTCTTTCCTCGAATCTTCGCCCAAACAAATAACGCATAGATTGTGTGTGTCATCAGATGTTAAACAACGTCAACACAGACGCACACATTCTTAAACCCTTTGCTAGTGCTCGCCATAATGAGATGAATAGAGATTGCGCTTACCACAGAAATGCACGCTTCAAACAAAACGGTCAATGAAGACGAAGAAGAGAATGATGTGTGCTCCCGGCGCCTATTTATACTATAGTCGCACCGGTAGTGACGTCATGGCTGTCGCCGGCCAACGAGTTGGTGTTTTTTCAATGTATGCTTCAGACACGGGTCACGACGAGGCGTTCCCCATAGCGACCCCTAGAGGACGCAGTTCGAAGTTCCCATGAAAGGGAACCCCCTTTTGAAACCTGTATTTTTAAGAGTGTCCACAATTTTTTTTTATACTGTGAAAATAGAGAGGGACTGAGGCCATCAAGCTCTAAAATTAAAAAAAAATAAATTTCAATAGTTCACTATTCTTCTGAAACTTTGTCTGAGAAGATTGAAATTGAAGTTGTTTTTCACTGAAAACTTGCCCTCTGCATCTTTCAAAAGTCATGTTCAATGTTTAATGTTAAAATTTTACGTTCAAACTCATCATTACATCAGATTAAAAATAAGCAAGAATATTCTTTTAATTAACTGGGCTATCGTAAAGTCCTTTCCTGCAATTGTCTGTCTTTTTTGTATACAAAGGGCTATCAGTAGACTTGAACTTGCTTGTACTGTGGGCGTAAAATATTTTAAGAACATCTTCTTTTCTGATTAGTTTGTGGGTTAGAACGTTATTATATAGCAATCAGCTCAGACACAGTCTTTGTTCCTATGCTTTTATTTTGTATGTTGGGTTTATATAGACCACTCACAGGTGAAAAGGCAGACAGCGGGACCCAGAAACCCATCATTTGGTGACCAAGTTATTCATGGCTTGTAAAGGCGAGGCCCAGTGGGGATTCTGTAAACAGCATTTTCACAAAACAATTTTTGCCTTCCATGAGGTGTTATGTTCTAAGAAGCACTGTCTGCCCGACCCACCGCTGGCACGGCGCATTCAAATGCTAATAGAACACCAAATGACTCGCCTCCACGACTCTCTATATTGAAAAACTATGCAATCACATTGTGTGATCTTTTTCTTCAAAGCTGTTTGTGTGCGGATGTAGAGCGTGCATATATCCCGAGTGTTTGTCTTTCTACTAGCAAGAAATAGTGTAGTCATTGAGCTGTGTATCGTATGTTATCACATTTCACACCACATATTCCACACGCCTCTGTGCTTGTGAATATGAATTGGTAATATGAATCTTAATTGGTTTGCGTGCGTGTGGATCGGTATGCGTGTATCCGGGTGCGTGTGTGCGCTACATGACTCTATACCAGGTGGAATACATGTTTAGTTTTCATGTGTGGTAGGGACTTGTAGCTCTTCTTTTGTCCTCATTAGTATCACAGACAAAGGCACTCTTATTATATTGCATAGTACAGACCAGAATTCCAATTTTCTGCTCAAATCTGATTTTTTTTTATTGTTGAGGTTGTGGACATGACCTTTTAAATGTGGCCCATATCAGACACCGGTCAGAACAGGCAACGGTGTGATCTGCATGCATAAAGACCCACCTCACTGGTATGTTCACTGTAAAAAAAATCATCCACAAATTCCATATCATTTACTGTAATATTTGTATCGTGTTTTGTTTTGAGTGACAGCAATTCATTTTTTTTCAGTTTGATTCAAATAATTTTTTTAAATTAAATTTTAACGTACATTGATCAGAAAAAACAGCAAAGGATTTAACAAGTGTATATGAAATATATACAGTCACTAATGCAATCAATTAAAAATAATAATAATCTAGCATCCAGAATTTTGTGGTCAGTAAGATTTAAAAAAAAAAAATGTATTATAATTTTTACTATTATTCAACAAACATGCATCAGATTTATCAAAAATGTCAATAAGAACATTTATAATGTTACAAAAATACATTTTTCAATTAAATGCTGTTCTTCTGAACTTTCCATTTATCAAAAAATTCTGAAAAAAAAAAGTATCATGGTTTCCACAAAAATATTAGACCCAGACAGACAGATCTTTTTTTTAATGAGATTTTAATAATATATAAGGGGGGAAATTTCAAATTTTGGTCCACATTTAGCTGTAGTGTAAATGTTGCCTTTTTGTGAACATATTCTAACATTTGTGAATTGCATGTTTTGATAATTGAGTTCACATGGAATGATGAAACTATGAGTAACAACTGTACTGACATCAGTCATTTGTTCTAGTGACACTTCGGGTTTTTATGCATCAGAGATTTGATTGCCTTTGCCCAGATTAGAGGGCTGAGTCCACATGGTATAAGCTTTATTGATCTCCAAATATAGACACTGAGAGTTGCGTGAGCAAGAATAAATCCTGTGTCTATTTGATGCGAGTAATTTGAGGTGCTGTAGCTTTTTCAAGTGGGCCTGAAACCAAGCCCGTTGGTTGGTTAGAAGTCTGGTTTGTGAAGTGACATGTGGCCAAGTATGGTTACCCATACTAGGAATTAGTGCTCTGCATTTAACCCATCCTAAGTGCGCACACACACAGCAGTGAACACACACACACCGTGAACACACACCCGGAGCAGTGGGCAGCCATTTATGCTGCGGCGCCCGGGGAGCAGTTGGGGGTGGGGAGTTATGAAGTAGCAGTATGAAACCGTAGCAATGCTACTAATTTAAAAAGAGCTGTCTTCAAATTAGAGTTTTTTTTTTTTTTTCAAGATACTTTTCACTTGTGGTGTATCAAGACAAACATTTTACAAACATAATACTTAGGACCGTGTGATATTTCAGTTTTTCTTTTTTTTTAATAAATCTGCAAAAATGTCAACAATTCTGTGTTTTTCTGTCAATATGGGGTGCTGTGTGTACATTAATGAGGAAAAAAAATTAACTTAAATGATTTAGGCGAATGGCTGCAATATAACAAAGAGTGAAAAATTTAAGGGGGTCTGAATACTTTCAGTACCCACTGTATGTATTACTCCTTAAATAGCTTCAGTGTACTGCTTCTTTTTTTGTCCTGAACTTAGTGTTTTCTTTTTTCTTTTCTTTTCTTTTTTTTTTAAACCAAACAAGTCGATTTCTGGTTGTTTTTCATTATTTACGTCATAGAAGAATTGTTTTGTACTTTGGGAGTGGACTGTGTATAGGATAGGCATATGGACTGTCCACCTACCAAAATGACTAGACAGAGAAAGAGTGAGAGGGATAATGTGAGGGTGAACAAAATCAAAGGTGTCACTGTGGCATGAGAATTCTATGCAAATAAATCCCAACATTTGGCCCCATGCAAATCCCTTGTCACCCCTGAAACAAATTGAAGTCATCAAGCAGATTCCTGTGCCAAGCTTCTCTGTAGTGAAAATATGCTTGTCACTCATCCAAAAATCCCAGCTCATGTCTTTATATTTCCTGTGATTTCTTATTGTGCCTCTTTGTCATATTTTGAGGGCAGGTTTACACAGGTGCCTGTTGTGAGAGATTTGGATGTGGGATCGGTGTGGTTTTGCTTGCTGATTTGCTTTACGTATTTGTTGCTGTTTCTTTGAGCCTCTGGCTGGGAGATGCTGCTTTCATGTAGATCAGAGGGGCCACTTTCTCCAGACAAGTTTCTGTGTCTCATGGGAAGGCCAATAGACTTTGCCTCAGGCAAGTGTTGCTCACAGGCAGAGACCTGGAACTTCGAAACAATATCCCGACAGAGGAGAGGAAGGGGTTGTAGATGAAAAAGAGGTCAAAAAGAGCACTTTGTCATCCAGTTGGAAGATATGATGTTTGTTCTTTCTGGTATGCCAGTCTTAGAAACATACATTGAAAGGGGAGATGTGTATTGCACCACAACTAGAGAGGTAGACCAAGATAACTTTGTGAAGAAAAGGACGGACAGCACTGGAAAAAGTTTAGTTACAGTAGTACTAAGAACAAGTCTTACATTTTTGCAGAAAAGAGTGAGTTGAAATCTGGGGGAAAAAGAGTCACATTTTGGATCTTTTTTTGCATTATCTGTGACATTATTTTCATGACAATTACATTTTTCAACAAAATTCTCTTCACCATAACGTCCAAACATTTTATTTTTTATTTTGTGTAATTCTTGTAATTTTCAATGGTGATTCTCATTATATTCCCAATACTTTAATACCATAATTGTGTAGTACAAATAATAGTAACCTTAAGTCCACAATATTGGCTTAATTTTAATTTCTTAATGCCAAATATATTGAAATACCATGTAGTAAAATGTAATTATTATTTTTTTCATTTATTTTATTATTATTTATACATATTGTAGTATTTATTCATATTTTGAATTAATTTATTTTATAAATATAAATTTATATTTTATATTCAGTTGAAGTAATTTTAGTACTTCAGTCTAAACATGCTTCATTTAATTTGTTGAAGTTTATTTTTTTTAAGTTTGTAATATTGGTATTTTATATAATTTCAGTCTATTTCAGTTAACAAAAATACTTTAATAGTTCCCTCACACAAATCTATTGGATGGCTTCAGGACACTTGAAATGTACGGTTATAACTTGTTTAGTACTTTTTCTGTGTCTGTGCACACCACTAATCAGACTTCTGAATGGTCACCTTCCCTGGAAAAGCAATATGCATTTATTCAAAGCAGCATAAAACATTCGCCATGATTATTTCCATTCTTTCCACATCTCAATATTTAATATAGATCATATCCACATGTGGCTGAAGTACTCGTATCTATATCTTTCGCTTTCCATTATCGTTTATCAACCCAAAGATGGATATTCCCCTTTGGCGCCGGACTAGCCCCATCTCACAGAACCCCATTCACTCTAATAGCTCCCGCGGAGCATGAACAATATGGGCAGCGCCTCCATCGTTTCCCTGACCTTGAACCAATTTATATAGCTTTCTGTCGCTCCCTTTCCGCAAATGCATGATCAGATGTGTCGTAGGCCTCATTGAGCATGGAGGAATACATTTTCTCTAAAGTTCACCAGGGCACGCCGTGTGTCGTCTGCCATGGTTGGATTTACAGATATCATAGCTCTTTTCATGAAAAGAGCGGACCGTATCTCTAAGCTTAGCCTTTTCCAAAGCCAAGGGAGAACAAGCACACAATTGGCTTCAAGTCTGGGTTCTAAACCGACTTATCTGCTCGTATCTATAAGAGCTGAGCATGGAAAAGCTGCTCTGCCCGTGGCTTATGGTGTGCGGAAATTAATGCAATAGATTTTGGATTTTCTAAAGAAGGTTTTGCCTTGTCTGCTCGTTGTAATTTATTCTCTATTCACATTGTGGTTTGTGGTGAGATCTGTAAATTCACATGGTCACCTGGTCACAGAGATTGCGGATTGTGTATTTGAAATGGGATTTTAAAAGTTTAAAGTTTGTAATCTTCAATGGGTTTCTTTTAAAAGACATACTGAAATCTCTAGCAATACGGGTGTTTTCAATTAAACCGATTACATTTTCCTGCAAGTCTTTAGCTGTAAAGCTGAAGTAACTACAGTAAGGAGCCATTTGTCTTCAGTATGAGAAACCGAACACAAGGGCTCTCAGTTTGATGTTCTCACCTTGAGACATCCCTTTTTTACCGACATAGTTCCTTTTATCCTTATGAATAAGACTTGAATCTTCAAATCCACAC
Organism: Sinocyclocheilus rhinocerous; assembly: GCF_001515625.1. NCBI lineage: Eukaryota > Metazoa > Chordata > Actinopteri > Cypriniformes > Cyprinidae > Sinocyclocheilus > Sinocyclocheilus rhinocerous. Next base: position 495,547 of record NW_015647084.1, read on the forward strand.
TCAGGCGAGAGAGAGAGAGCAAGAAAAGTTAACTGGAGTTTTTGACTTGATCCTCAATTGAATGATTCCGGCTCTTTGCCAAGCCTGATTTTGAGACGTGGCATTTGAGATCACCGTCACACACAGAATTGTGAAGGAAAAGGTACTGTATGTTGTCATGGTGACAGACACTGCCATGAATTGAATATAAAAGTGTCGCATTCTGTATTATGCAAGCAGCTTTAAAGTTTGACATTCTTGAGATGTCTGACACGTCATTTAGTGGCGGCGTTATGGACATGTGAATAGAGAATGTCAGACTTCAATAAATGAGAAGTTTTGAACATTATGCATTTAAACGATTTCTATTTAGCCATTGGAACTTGTTTACTTTGTTTAGTAATAAAGTAAAAACGTTTCGGCTCTATATTCAGCTCATTCAAGGCCATATTAAAACTGCTGACCTGCTGACCTGTTGGACCTGTGTGGGAAGTTGAAGTTGAACAGTTAACGCTAATGACTATATTAATTGCAGTATTCATTATTGTGATTCTTGATATTACTAATAAATGTAAATACCATAATAAATCTTATTGCATTTGCCATCACACAAACATATGAAAGATCAAACACCAACCAGTATTTTGGTATCGCTGAGATACTATTATATTTTTTATTAATATTTTGAATTTGTTATATATTCTACTTTCATTTTAATTGTTTATTAGTTTCTGTTAATTTTTTACTTATTTTTTTTAGTTTTTTAGTGCATGAAGTTAAACGAAATGAAACGTTGCCTTGAAATACAGTGTTTAAGTTTTGTTATTTTATTTCAATTAACACATGTAATTTTTAAATGTTTTTTAATGGTTTTAGTTTTAGTTAACTATGATACCACCATTTTACTATGGTACTGCACAGTACCACTCCAGGAAACTTCAAGAGAACACCATAGTATTTCCATATGTGTCCAAAATATGTTATGACCATGGTAGCATGTCCATAATAGCAAATTTTGGTACAGTTTTGTAGCTTTTTGCTTGATTTTACTGGGTTTGATTTTGATAAATGTTTGTTAGCATCATAAAAAAAATAAAAATAATAATAACTGGTCTTGCTCCTGAGACTCTGGATCTTGGTCTTCTTGCTCCAATTGTTATTAATAAAAGCATCTATAGCTGAGACTAAGAAACCTTTAATCTGATCATTACAAAGAGTAGAGAATTAATACCTCATTAATCAAACACAAACTAGTCTTAGCAGCTGCCGCTACTGATTTTGTTCATTATCATGCATAGTTTGTGTTATATTTTGGCTGTCAGAAGCACTTGAGAAGTGAATTATTTCAGCTGAATTATTGACAGCCCATGATTTAGCCACACAGCGGAACTAATACTCTCAGGAGCAGATTTATGAAAGCCTTCAATACATGTTGGAATTTTTGCTCATGAATTTTCAGGGGCTTGATCAATGATTGGAGCGTGTCAAGAGCCCCGAACCAATCGCAGGTCCTCTTGCTCTGCATTGATCCAGCATTGCAGTCTGCATGCTGACAATGTCCCAGTAAATTATGTGTCACAGAACCGAACCGAGTTGAACAGGGTAGAAATAACAATGAGATATTCCTATCAAAGTTTGCCATATTACTCTCATTATTGCCTTATTTTTTATATTGAAAGCTTCCCCCAAAACACAAATGCCAATTAGACACTAATAATTAAATATGTGCTGAAAAAACAAACAAACAAATAAAAAGAATAGTTGGTTGGTAATTTAAAATTTCATAAAATGTATAACAAAACTTTAGGAACAAAAGTCAGATTGTTGTTTTTTCAGAGACTCTCTCTGCAGGTTACACTGATAGACCAGTAGGTGGCGACAAGTGACTCGCTGCATCCGATATCGAATACGTCCCTATTATATAGTATGCAAAAAACTGTATGCCAAAAGAGTAGCATGTTCGAATTCCTATTATTCGAAAAACAGTAGGTGAAAAGAACCCGGATGACCTACTACTTCCATCCAGATTCTTAAGTGCACATTCGATGGATACTTTACTATCCCATGACGCCACGGGAGAAGATTTGTGAATGGCAATGAAGCAACACAACTGACACTGGAAGGTCACGTGACCGTAACATAGTGGATGTAGTACATCCGAATTTCATGCATAGTACCCATATAGTATACTTTATAGAACATATACAGACTTTAAATTTTTATTTTGCAAATAACTTTAGACTTAAGCATGTTATATATTTTAGTTTTTTTTTTTTAATGAACTTTATAATATTTAAGAAATTAAATTGAAGTATGAAAATCTCCCATTGTCATCACAGAGACAGAGTCTTCAGTAGTTCAGTTATGCTGTCATAAGACCAATTTCAATTCAGGATGCAAATATTACTATTTCTGTCCGCAATTTGCATTCTGATTGTGATTGGTCGTTTCTTTCTCATTTAACTATTTATAATCACCTTTTCACTGCACATTGACTGTGTTAATTGATGTATGCAGCCGGCTGAACATAAGATGCGCACTGAAGAATCATTACTACACAGTAAAAAAATGACAACCTGCAATTGATGCAATGTGGAGCTTTTTGTTTTTTTGGTGTAACCTAATGTAATTAGCCTAATTCAGTGACGTTAGATAATATTGTTGACATTTAAATTTTATTCTATTTATTTGTTGTGTATTTACATTTACATTTAGTAATTTAGCAGATGCTTTTATCCAAAGCAATTTACAAATGAGGACAATGGAAGCAATCAAAATCAAGAAGAGAGCAATGATATGCAAGTGCTATAACAAGTCTCCGTTAGCTTAGCGAATTACACGTAGCAAGGTTTTTTTTTATTATATAATAAATAAAAAGAAAACGGATAGAATAGAAAAAGAATAAGCAAGCTAGTGTTAAAGGCCTTTTTTTTTGCTTTTTTTAATTGTATAATAAATAAAAAGAAAATAAATACAGGTGCATCTCAATAAATTAGAATGTCGTGGAAAAGTTCATTTATTTCAGTAATTCAACTCAAATTGTGAAACTCGTGTATTAAATAAATTCAATGCACACAGACTGAAGTAGTTTAAGTCTTTGGTTCTTTTAATTGTGGTGATTTTGGCTCACATTTAACAAAAACCCACCAATTCACTATCTCAACAAAATGAATGTTTGAGGCTTACCCTCCTTGTGAAGGGTGTCAAAGAAGCTGGCTGTTCACAGAGTGCTGTATCCAAGCATGTTAACAGAAAGTTGCTAATTTATTGAGATGCACCTGTAGATAAAAAAACTAGCTTCTCTAATCTTTTTGTATTCTAAGAAAACAAGCAGTTAGTAAATGAATAAAGTGCAAGTCTAAAAGGGGCAAGTTTTTTTTTCTTAAAGAATAGAATTAGAATAGAATATTTAGATTTATTTTCTGTTGTTCCTTATTTCGGGTCCTATGAAAATTAATTTTATATCATAAATGTTTAATTTTTTTCCCAAATTCAATTTCCATTAATTTTTTACTGGATTCCATTTTTTTCTGTATTAATTTTTCTGCATTCCATTTTAATAGTTTCAATAAATTTTAGTCATCAGAATGCATGTCTAATTAATTGAAATCATAAAACGTGTACAATTTAACAAGTTATTAAAAGTTTAATAAAAATTAAATTTTTAGGGCCCTATTAAATGTTTTATTTATTCCTAAATTCCAGTTTATTTTTCCCAAATAGTTTTCATCAGAATTTTTCTGCTTTCCGTTTTAGTTGTTTTATTAATTTTAATAATCAAAAGTCATCTAATCAGTTGAATTCTTAAAAATTTTGCCCTGACATACTGCGTTATACTGTAAATGAAATTTTTATGAATAGATTTTGCGTTTTCGTCTGTTTCCCATTAAAGGGCCCTACTTTTTATTTTGTTTTTTATCTTAAATCACTGTAAACCTCCAAATGCGATGAGAGAAAATGAGAAGAAAAACGTACAACCTTTTGTCATGTTATTGCCATTTTATTTATTTATTTATTTTTTTTCAACTGCTTTTTGCACCCTTGGTTGTTCAATAATGCAATAACCTTTCTGTGGACAACAGCATCTGGTCTATCCCACCCTGTGTCCCGTTGCCAGGCCAACAGTGGCAGTGCCCTATTACCACAACCCTGTGGACTCCTCAAAAAGAGCATCTAGCGGAGTACAGCTGCGGCTGTGATACAGCGCTGTCCCGATCCTCGTCCACGTCTGCATTTCTGCAGCCTCAGTCTCTCCATCTGGTCTTTGAAGGAGACCAGAACCCCCAAGTAATCAATTTTTAGTGAGACACTCAAGCGCCTGTGATATTTCAAGTACCTCCTGACTTTGTGAAAACTAATCTCTCGCTGGATGACGTCTTAATACCGGGCCGCTTGGCTTCCTTGCAAGTGACTGCATTAAAGCTTTCATTAGCTTTCATTTCATTTCATTGCAGTTCATTGATGACAGTAATAGCGGGGAGCTGACTTCTTGTTGATGAAAGTCAAGACTGTTTCTGAGTAACAGAAGCCCTTGTTTCGCTCCAGGTGGACTCACCTGCTCCATCTCTGGGGACGCAATTATTCTTCTCATGGCTGCTTGAAGACGCACGCATCCCTAGATGGCTGCGCAGGCAAGCCCTTGCTAATTGGTGATGTCAGCGATTCACCACTGGCTCTGTTTTCTTTCCAACCATTCTCGTTTTTTTTGTTTCTCTTTTTGGCACCTGCTTCATTTTGTTGTTGGTTGCGCTTGCTCGACATTTTCTCCTGCATATGCATATATCGATAAAGGTTTTATTCATGGAAATTGCAAACCGGCCCCGTTCCTACCGTCTCCCGCTCTCTCTGACTTCCTCCTAACACTCGTTTGAGGTATCATAACATGTTTGGCAGAGCAAGCCGAGATGTTTTTGAGGAGCTAACGTAATTTGATGAGGAAAAATGTGAGTGAGACTAAAGTTTAATCCCTGTCGTGTTTCATTTGTCTTTCTTGACACTGCCGGGATCTTTTAATGAGCATGCGTTGTTAATTGACTGACTGGGATATGCGGTTGATCGCAACACATGCTGGTTAAAGAACAGGAGGTGCACTCTTGCATTTTTGAACCGACTCTTCATCCCAAAGGATGCACGCACCTGTTCTTGACTAATTGTGCTGGTGCCATCATTTAATTTGACTTAAAAGATCTTAGTTTTAATTAAAACGTCAACTTTGTTTTTTCTTTCCCGTGTTAACCTCAGATGGCTTGCAAGTTCTCATAGAAAAGTCTTGTCAGTCCTAGTGGTGTTGTTATTCATTGCTGTACGTTGTCATGGAGCAAGACATGATGCAAGGCTTGTGAAATATGTCTCATGCCTTGTGTCATATGTCCTCTGGATATATTCCGTTTGTGTCTGTACAGGTGATTGGCCCCTCTGCATCCAACATCAACAGTAGCATATGACAATATAACACTCCAATGTCAAACATACAGAATATTTTTAGAGCTCTCCCTCTGGAGTTGTATACATACTGGCTGAAGAAATCTCTTATGGATTGAAAAGTGTTTTTGATAAATACTTTCTTTTATCCCAGGTATTGGTTTTGCCCAAACAATACCTGGACTGTAAACATTGTGTCTGTGGTTCCTTTATAACTCTGGTGGTTTGAGTGGCTCGATAGGTCAGCTTCTATCGGAACCCTTACCACGAAGAAATGTGTATAGTATGTGTCTAATTTTTATATAATTTTTTTTTTTTTGCAAGGATGCATTAAATTTATCAAAAGTGACAGTAAAGAAATTTGTATTACAAAAATATTTCATTTCAAATAAATGCTAATTTTTCTTTTTTTATTATTAAATGACAACTCCAGAAAAAAAAAAATGTGTATCACGGTTTCGACAAACATCTTGATCAGTAAAACATTAATAGTAACAAGAAATGTTTCTTGGGCAGCAAATCAGCATATTAGAATGATTTTTGAAGGATCATGTGACACTGAAGACTGGAGTAATGACTGCTGAATATTCAGCTTTGGCATCACAGTGATAAATTAAATTTTTTACATATATTAAAATAGAAGGCAGGTCTTTTAAATTTTAAATTTTACTGTATTTTTTATAAAATAAATGCTGCCTTGTTGAGCATAAGAGACTTCTTTCAAAAATCGAACTTTTGAATGGTAGTGTATATATTCATAATATACATTTGTAATAATTTTATTAGTTTTTATAATATTTCATATTATTTTAGTGGCTTTTTGTCCTTTTTTATTTATATCATAGTTGAGATCTGACAGAAAAAGTGGAGCTGAACCTGGGTCCCCATCAACACAACAGTTCTTTAATTGTCCACATTAAGATCAAGAATAAAGAATGAATTTAGATTTCAGGTTGAATTTTATATCCTATAATCCTACTCATATTTTGGCAAACAGGTTTTGTAAATCCAAATGATGTTTGTGGAGCAGTGTTTATCGCCACATACAGAGGGAATGCACCGCGGTGTCTCTGACACTGAAATAAGGGGCTGTCATTGTCATGTCACAGGCAGAATTAGTGGAGATCATTAGAGCTGCGATGAAGTATCTGTCTGCGTGATGGGAAGCAAAACAAGCCCAATTAAAGCACCCGCGACCTAGAGAGCAGCTGTACAGGTGGTAATGATCCACACACACACTCTCCTTGCTCTAGTTTTATGCACTGTGGATGAAATTCTACTGTGTTAATGTGTAGACAACTGTTCAAACTTGCTCACACATATACACCCAGTCCAACAAAGTGAAAATGAAGGTTGCGAAATAAGGCACTTAGTAGCGAGTTCGCCCTTTACCGGTGATATAAGTGTCCACTTACCCCTGAAAGACGCATTAGTTCTTGCAGAACGGATGGTGAGTAAAGACTGACATGCAATTTTGAGATGAAACCGAACATGAGAGCTGGGTATCTTTTTAATATTGTAATGTTGAATGTAACGTTACAATTTAAGAGGAAATAAATCAATATTCAGTGACAATGCATAACACAAAATAAACGGAAACCTGTTATGTTTAGAAAGGTATTTGATAGAAATGTTGGAAAGAATAGCCTGTTGTATGGATTTTAAGTTGTATTGTTGTAATTTTTATTTTATTTTATTTTCATATCAGAATTGTTTTTCAGCTTTTCATATGGAGTGAGCTGATACCCTATTTTTTAAATCAACTTTGGAACATAGTTTTGTGAAACTGATGTGTTTCACAGAACAAATTTGCTCTTTCATTTTTGCATAGCATATCCAGAAGAAATGTAAAAATATATTTGTAATATATCAACTTTGGGGGGGGGTTCTGAGGTACAAAGCACATTTACATGGCTTATGGCAAAAACATTACGCAACCAAGCTGCCTAAGAAGAAATATTTTTTAGAAAAAAACACAGGAAAAAGATTATCCAACATTTTGCTCCTTTAAAGTAGCTTAAAGTTTATCTCTCTCTTTGTCTCCTGCAAGCAATACAAGCTCTCAAACCAGAAAGCGTTTTTCAGTAAATGGAATTAAATGGATTTCGTAGAAAAGAACCCAAAGCTTTTACCCCATTTTATTGCTTGTTTAAATAATGTTTTGAATATTTTTTTTAAGCTGCTCGTATTTATTTGATGTGCTGACCAATGATGTGCTGACACCCTCTGCCGCTAAAAAGCATTTTTCTGTTATTTTAATGCTGAAATATGTGTGGATGTTCTCCGGTTTGGGGAGATAATGCTCACTCCTGCTGCTTGTTAGAGTGGCCAATAACCTTTAGAGCTTTTTATGGCTGCTTCAGACTAAATTAGTTTTAATTCTACTTCTCCTGTTTTTACCTTTGCTTTTGCAAAATTTGCTAGATCTGTTGGGCAGAGACCCAGTGAGGTGAACTGCAGTATTTAATTAATTTTCTTTGCACAGAGCAAGCAAACATGCACTAACCAAGAACAACTAAAATTTATATAAAGCACAAATGTAATAGTAGGTGGAGACAGTTTTGCCTCAGATGTGTTTAGTGGCCAATAACCTTTAGAGCTTTATATGGCTGCTTCAGACTAAATTAGTTTTAATTCTACTTCCCCTTCAAAGGTTTTTACCTTTGCTTTTGCAAAATTTGCTAGATCAGTTGGGCAGAGACCCAGTGAGGTGAACTGCAGTATTTAATTAATTTTCTTTGCACAGAGCAAGCAAACATGCACTAACCAAGAACAACTAAAATTTATATAAAGCTAATATTTTTGTGTAATCTGATGTATTAACGCATATTGAGTGAGAACAGAAACAGTGGAAGAAGCATTCAAATGTAAATTAATATGTAAATTATGTTTAGCAGATTGATCCAAAAAAAATTCTTGATTTTCACACTAATCCTGTTTGGTCCCATGTTTCAAAAACCAACTAATTGTGTCTTTTGTGTAGGTTGCGTGAGCAATCTCAGTGTGTCACTTCACACGGTGAGCCTCAAATCAACAGAGGCGTTTAACACCCGTCTAATTGCCCGAGCGTTTCCCGTTACAACTGCGCTGCTGTAGCGAAGGTTAAAAACAGACCACAGGGGTGATAGAAAGTGATGAACGTGTGTCCTCAAGCCGTTGTTCTATATCAATCAACGGCGGTTTCATTACAGTTGCCGTGGTGTTAGTTGAATTAATTGATATGTTTTGTCTGCTTGTGGTTTGACTCTCTAATGCCTTACCAGTTCTGGCCTGCTCAGAGCCACCAGCTAATAGCTTGTTTTGCAAGCAGGTTGGATGTCGGTAAGTGGAGCGTGCTGATCGCTCTTTCTCTCCTTCTCTCTCTCTCTGTCTGTAGGCAACACGCTGCAGAGCCCCGTGTTCACAAAGCAGCCAGGCAGCATTGTGTTTCCAGTAGACTCCATGGAGAAGAACAGGGAGGTGGTTTTCAGCTGTGAGGCTCAAGGTGACCCTCCTCCTTTTTACAGGTGAGTGGACTGCCAACTTGCCAGCGCAAAAACACTGCTGTTTGGTCATCTGCATCACTGCTTCGGTAAATTGTACCTCAGTCCCTTTTTTATGATTCCAAAAAATGCATAGGCTTTTTTGTGCCAGTGCACATTGGCATCAGTAGCTTTACACCATGTCCTAAGCAGGTGCGACGTGATAAGCGGTAAAGTTCTTCATTGTCCCGGTGAGAGTTTTTGTCCTTTCTGTTTTTGCAGCATTCCACTGGGTAGCCCCACCCACAATGAAATCTCATTGGACCAATGTTCTGCCCGTCATAGCTGTACATTAAACCTTTTTCTTAAACATAGTGAGTGTTTTCAGACAGGTTTCCTGAATGCTGCTGTGAACTGCAGTATTTAATTAATTTTCTTTGCACAGAGCAAGCAAACATGCACTAACCAAGAACAACTAAAATTTATATAAAGCACAAATGTAATAGTAGGTGGAGACAGTTTTGCCTCAGATGTGTTTTTATGTACACCAAGTGACATCTGCTTCGTGCTCTTTTTCAGTGGAGAAACCTATATGTAACTGCATGAACTGACACCAGACTGTAAATACAGTAAAGCAACAGTTCATAGAAAAGAGAAATTTTTCCAACAAAAATCATCGCAACTGTAACAGTAGCATTATTATGGTTTAATCTTAACTTCACCCATCAGCTTTCATACTATAATCTGTTAGTTTTGTCGCTTTATAATATTACTTAAATTCATTTTGACGTGGGAAAAACACGCACAAGCCAATTTACCAGGCACTATTTTTGAAAATAGCAACCTTGCTGCTTTGTATCTGATCAAAGATGATCACTAGATTGTGTTTAATACAATTTATTTGATATTCTCTTTTACCAGAATTATGAATTTACATTGTAATTCAGTTTTACTCATATTGCTTGTGTGCATATTCTTAGTGCATTTTTGTAAAACTAACTTCATTAAACTTGTCAATATTTAAATTTTAAATAATATTTTTGTATCTGATGATTTTCACACAGTGGAAGAAGCATTTAAATACTAATAAAAAAATTACTAAAATACTAAAATAAAATGATTAGAATTAAAATTCTAATTACTAAATTACTAAAATAAAATAATTATATAATTTATTATTTTTCATTATTTTAATTCTAATTTTATTTTAGTACTAATGCCTTACCAGTTCTGGCCTGCTCAGAGCCACCAGCTAATAGCTTGTTTTGCAAGCAGGTTGGATGTCTGTAAGTGGAGCGTGCTGATCGCTCTTTCTCTCCTTCTCTCTCTCTCTGTCTGTAGGCAACACGCTGCAGAGCCCCGTGTTCACAAAGCAGCCAGGCAGCATTGTGTTTCCAGTAGACTCCATGGAGAAGAACAGGGAGGTGGTTTTCAGCTGTGAGGCTCAAGGTGACCCTCCTCCTTTTTACAGGTGAGTGGACTGCCAACTTGCCAGCGCAAAAACACTGCTGTTTGGTCATCTGCATCACTGCTTCGGTAAATTGTACCTCAGTCCCTTTTTTATGATTCCAAAAAATGCATAGGCTTTTTTGTGCCAGTGCACATTGGCATCAGTAGCTTTACACCATGTCCTAAGCAGGTGCGGCATGATAAGCGGTAACATTCTTCCTTGTACTGGTGAGATTTTGTCCTTTCTATTTCTGCAGCATTGCACTGGGTAGCCCCGCCCACAATGAAATCTCTTTAGACTCCAACGTTCTCCCCGTCATAGTTGTACATTAAACATTTGTTCTTGAGAACAGTGCATTTTTTTTCAGACAGGTTTCCTGAATGCTGCTCACATCTGCCATTGGTTGACCAAAAGATAATTCCATTGGTTTGGCCAGTATTCCTGTGTAGGAATTTTCATAGATTACAATGTTTTAGTGAAGTGAAGTGAATTGACATGACGTGTGGCCAAGTATGGTGTCCCATACCCGGAATTTGTGCTCTGCATTTAACCCATCCAAGTGCACACACACAGCAGTGAGTAGTGAACACACACACACACTGAAATATTGTCAAACGACTTAAAAATATTAACAGTTTTTAGCTATATATCGGCCTGACCCTGTTTTCATTGTCCTTCGCATGCTATGATTTATCAAGTATCTTTTTAAGTATGTTAATGGAGCGTCTGGTTCAATGGCTTCAAAATTAACATGTTCCCCTGAAACTGTTCAGATGTGCTGCAGAAAGACGGATATACGTGCTGTTCCAGAATTGATCAAGCTTAATGGAAAAGCTAATCAGTAGCTTCCGCTTTCCTGTCAGGAAGCTTGAATCATGGAGCCTTTTGATGAATGTCCTTCTCTTGGCAGCTCTAGTGTCCATCTCTTTCAAAGTGCATTAAGTTGAACCTCATGAACTACTCCCATCCTTCCCTAGTGCTCATTATCAAAAAGGTAATTGCGACCTTTTTATCTCACAGTTCTGAATTTTTCTCACAGTTGTGAGTGTATATCTCATAATTCTAATTTTTCTTCTCAGAATTGCAAGATTTATCTTGCATTCACTATTTCCTTCTTTTTCTTTTTCTTTTTTATCTCGTGTTGGAAACAAGCCTCCATATAAAGGTTGTCTTATGACTTGTGCGCTATATTCCAAGTCTTCTGAATCTTGTCAATGAATTAGTGGTTCACAAAATCCGTTTGAATGATTGGTTTATGAATTGGACTGATTCACTTCAACTCACTGACTTTTATGCTTTTAGTTAAACTATCCCTTTAAACACATGCACAAGCCCTGAAGATAATCAAAGCTGTAACTGTAGCTTTTGATGTGTTTCTACCTGGATTCTGGTGTGTGTCTACCTTCTTGGAAGAAGGTTTTAGTAAAGAATGTGTTACACAGAAAGACTTAAAGTGTGCAGCAGATCCTCAAATCGCCTCCTGTGTCCTGAGCCAGATGGTGTTGCATAGCGCTACGTAATGTCTGTTTGAGCATGAGCACGTAAAGCATGTGCTCAGCAAATGGAGCGTCTGGTTAAAGCTGTCACTGCTGCAAGGCGTTTGATGTTGTGATCCTATGTAATCATACCTCAGTACTATTATTTTTATGTCAAACTACACTTTAAAGGGGTCATATGATGCTTTTTTAAAGATCATTATTTTGTGTATTTGGTGTAACAGAATATGATGACATGCTTTAATGTTCAAAAAACACATTATTTTTCAAATACTGTACATTATTGTAGGTCCTCTATGCCCCGCCTCTCTCAAACGCTTCGTTTTCTACAAAGCCCCCTCCTT
>NW_015647084.1:508408-514546 GCF_001515625.1 Sinocyclocheilus rhinocerous
TGAGGCTTCTTGTCACAGAATGAGGCAGAAAATATGTTCCATATGCTACTTTAAAAAGAATACATCGATTAGCAATAGATTATAAATTAGGGTGACCATACGTCCTCTTTTCCCCGGGCATGTCCTCTTTTTGGACCTACAAAAATGCGTCCGGCCGGGATTTCTTAATTGTCTAAAATTTCTAAAAATGTCCGGTATTCGGCTGTTTTCTTAATCCCACTCCCGCTGAATCTCTGGCCATTGCCGCCTGCTCCCGCAACATGTGTTTCGCTCCCGCGATTTTCGTGTCCACTCCTTTAAACATTCTAATATTGTATATAATTTTGGCGTATCAGGGAGCCGCTCTCAGGATGCGGTGTATTTACATATTTTTGAATGAGCGTTTGCGCTGTTTACTTTCACTTTCGATTTCGCGATCACACGCACACTGTGTATAGGGAGCACATCTTACAAGATCAGATATTTGTAAATGAGTTCAGAATCTGTTGAGCAGCAAATACTCCAGCATGGTCTTGTCAGTCATCTCTCCTTATTCTCGACCTGTGATCAGTCAAAGCTGACTCCGGTAGCTCTTGTTGGATGCAGGGTTGCCAAGTCCGCGTTTTTTCCACAGAATTGGGCTACTTTTAAACTGTTGCCATGGGTTGATATTCCCAAGTGGGTTAAATGATTGAAATGTTGCATAAATTACCTTTGACTGAAATGCTTGTATTGAAACATTTTGCATTCTACCTATGATAAAACTTTCATGGACTTCTACATTAACTGTTCCCTCCTGGTGGAATGACCTGCCCAGCTCAATCCAAGCAGCTGAGTCCTTAATATTTTCAAGAAACGGCTGAAAACACATCTCTTTCATCTTCATTTGACCCTCTAACTCTAGCACTCTCTGTTCTAATGCTACTTCTAATTTTATCTGCTTGTTTTTTTTTATTAAAAAACTTGACCCTCTAACATTTGCACTCTCTATTCTATTTCTATTCTAATGGCCAATCCATCATTTTTGGGGGGGATTTTTTATTTTTTTATTTTTTTATAAGTATCGGTTCAGGCACCGTTTAGGCACCGGAACCATTTTAAAAGTATCAATTTGGCACCAGTATCGAAAAAAAAAAAAACGATACCCAACCCTAGTGTTATCAGCTTTTACCGGTTGTTATCAAGGGACAACATACCTCGGAATGTCGCAACTGACCAATCAGAATCAAGTATTTCACAGAGCCGTGTAGATGTTATAGCAGATTTAATATCATCTTTTTCCAGGAAAATATTGACGAATTATCTTGTTCACGGGGATCTTTTGCCCAGTAAAATGATGTCTACTGCAGCTGAGATTGGTTGAAGGTGCCTTGCTTTGTTCTTGACAGGCACCCTAAACTTACTGCTAACCCTAACCATATTGAACCTGTAATCTGATCAGCCTGTCAGGCACAAAGCAGAGGCACTTTGCGTATATCGCAGACTAGCAAAGCAAAAATGGTTTGAAATCAAAATTGACCCCATGTACTTTCTAAATTGGTTCTTGATCTTATTGTGAATGATTCATCTGTGCATGTTATTCCAAAGGAAAAATAGTAATCTTCAAAATTTCTGTCTAAAAACTTCATTTTGAGCTGCTGTCACCAAGCTTTACATTTCAACTCCTCTCCACCAAATCTCTATTGATTTAGAGACCACTTTTCATGATCTAGTCAATTACTGATGGATAAAATCAACTCGTATACCCTACTTTTTTTTTTTCTCTGAACATCCTGTTTCTCTCAAAAATGTGTCCCAACACATTACAGACGTAAAGTGGGTTGTATGCAGTCTGTCAACTGATGTAGTGATGGATATCGGCTTTTAAAAAATTGGCCTTTTGGTATGCCAACACAGGTAGCTGTAAGGTCTGTTTTGGGTTTTGTTTCTGGTTTAGGTTTTCATGTCTTTTATTTTTATATTTTGCCTTGTTTCATGTTCCTGTCTTGTGTTTTTCCTACCCTGTCATGTGATCCTGCCATGTGGTACTCTTGTCTGTGTGTCATGTTCTGATTGGTTGTCCTAGTCATGTGTCTTGTTTCCTCATTGGTTGGTTCTTCGTCATGTGACCCTGATTGTTTACTGTAAGTAGCCATCATGTTGCCTTTGTGCTTGGTCGTGTATGAATGTATTTATCCTGCTGTCGGTGAGTCTAGTCTGTTCAAGTCAAGTCTTCGTTTGTTTGGATCACTTTGTTTAAATAAATCTGCACTTGGATTCATCACTACGCTCACCTACAGTGGATTATCATTACAGTAGCAAAATCTGTTCGACATTTTATGGGTTCTTTAAAAAATATTTCTGTTTAAAAGATAATCACAAGTTATTATTAACTTAGTTAAGATTATCCTATAGAACAGATCTTGGGCTGCATGATTTTGGGTGAAAATCTAATCCGTTTTTTTATATATAAAAATTGTGATTTGAAATGAAATTTTAAAAACTCGAGGTTTGCTGGAAAGTAAAATCAAAAGTATTTAAGAAAAAAAAATTATAATAAAAAGACACTGAATGATGCGCAGCTAATCATCTGGTGTTTTCAATTACATTGCAGCCTTTATGACTGGATAAGTCATAAACCCATATTGTGATTTCAGTTTTATTTTGATTATTCGTGCAGCCCTACATAGGTCTCTCATAACACACACACACGCATATAACCTCACGAATGAAGTCATCATTCCATTACAACTGTTAAAGCTGAATGGAAGCGATATTTCAAAATATGCTTTATATGTGAGTTTTTGTATTGATTTGGCAGCTTGTTTGTTTTAATAAGGCTGCTTGAAGGGTTGGAGAACCCGATGATAACTTAAATGAATTCTGTCCTTCAGTAATCTCAGTAAATTCCTGTAGAAATCACACTGCATGCTATAGAATATGGAGGTGCTCACTGCAAATATTAGTTTTGATTGGTGCTCTGCCATGATAATGTCACGGGTCGCTACTGTGAGGAGCACGGAGCGAGGAGACCAGGAGTACAAAACCAAGGACTTTATTTATATCACGGGGAGTCACACGTAGCACAAGGAATGGACATAAACCATTCCGGACAAAGAAACTCAGAACGGGACTCACTATAAATACACAGACACCAATGGGACACACCTGGGAGCAAATTAACTAATTAAACAAACACAGCTGGAACCAAATTCATACAACGAGAACAGGATGGACCAAATAAGGAAAACAGGAACTAAACGGGAACATACACTTGACAGATAAAGTTCACATTTGATGCTGTATGACATTGTGTTCAACAAGATGGATGGTCACAAGCCGTGCCATTCTGAACATTAATCTTGGTATGGGGGAAAAAAAACAGGCTTCTGAATTTATCAGGACTACAGCTGGTTGCTTTTCATTTAGCAGACACTTTTTATGCAAAACACTTTACAGTGCACTAATTGCAAGGACAATCCCTTTGGAGTTAGTGTAGTGTACTAAGTGCTTTACTCTGGAGTCTAATAATTGTGGATCTCAGTAACTCAGTGCAGTTTGCTTGCTGTCTTTATGTGGGATCACACTTGGAGGTTTTGTTTTAACAGCCCAGATTTGTACCCACTGGTCTGATGACACCCCAGTTGTGCACAACAATAATGGTAACACCAATTCCACCCTGCTTCCGGCTATGTGTTTTCCTATTAAACTTTATTAGTTGGCATTGACTGCAATGTTTCTAACCCTGAAGATCTGCAATATTTTTTTAGAAGATTTTTTTCTTTTTTTTACATTTGAATCATTGAATCAACAAACAGTATTTGTTTTTTTGTTTTTGTTTTTTTCAATGAAAACAAATTATTTTTGCTAAATGTGATTAAAAGAGTGCTTGTGATGTGTCTTTTAATATAAATGACACTTTTTAAGAGTAGCTTAATTGTCCAAATAGTTTTTAAAATCACTGTATAAATGTATAACTCAGTATTCAAAGTGATTTTTTTATTGCTTGCTTGAACGCTTTAAATTATTAGCTTTGTCTTGTTTGTACTAAAAGATAATGTACAATACCGTTCAAAAGTCTGGGGTTTGTAAGATTTTTGTAACGTTTTTGAAAGAAGTTTCTTATGCTCACCAAGGCTGCATTTATTTAATCAAAATACAGTTAAAAAAGTAATATTGTGAAATAATATTACAATTTACTGTTTTCTATTTTAATATATTTTAAAATATAATTTAATCCTATGATGAAAAATCAGAATTTTCAGCAGCCATTACTCTTCGGTCAAATGATTATTTTATCATTCTAATTAAGGAGATTGTATTATTATGATTATGATTATTATCAACAATGAAAATAGTTGTGCTTAATATTTTTGTGGAAAACATTTTTTAGGATTATTTGATGAATAGAAAGTTCAAAAGAACAGCATTTATTTGAAATAGAAAGCTTTTATAACATGTCTTCACTGGCACTTTTGATAAATTTAATGTGTTCCTTCTGAAAAAAAAAGTATTAATTTCTTTTTAAAAAATCTTATCCCCAGACTTTCATATATGTTATCATATATGCTCTTATTTTTTGAGAATAAGCGGATACATTTAGAACATAAGCTTTGTTATGACAGTTAGGTCATGGAAGGTCGTGATGAGAAGTGTATGAGTTCATATTGAAATCTCTGAACTGTGAACTTCTTTGTGTTGTAGGTGGAAGCTAAATGGCAGTCTGCTCAACCCTAAACCCGGCTCCCATCACAGCCTCTCTGGAGGTAACCTTCGCATCAACCATCTCAATAAAGAACAGGACGCTGGGACCTATCAGTGCCTTGCTTCCAACTCCTTCGGGACTATTGTCAGCAGGGAGGCCAGCCTAACCTTTGCCTGTAAGTCACATTCTGATCTCTGATCAAACCACAGCAGCACACATCAGGCCCAAACAAACAGGACATTGCAGACCTGACGGCACACACTGTACGCTGGCCCTTGTTCTCCTCGCTGATAACATGATCAAAATGGAAATGTTTTCCCTGAGGAGAGCCTGGTCGCTTTCGCACCCTCTCTCGTTCTTGTTTCTCTCTCTCTCTGTATCTCACATACGCACAGGTTGTTCAGGGGCCAGATTCTGTCATGCAGTCATCATTTATATGGGTTGATAATGAGATCAAAAAATGAGATTCCGTAAAACACATGCAGGCCTTGCGCTGCTTGTTATGGCTGTTTTGAAAGCTATGGCTGCAGCTAATTAGTTTAAGCTCAACCCCACACGCCCCCCAAATAGCGTATAGCAAATTCTGCAGTATGTACTGTACACATTATATAAACTTTTTGTATGCACAGAAAACATGATGCTGCATAATGTGCTGACTGCACTGTGTGAAATAAACTATTTTATTACATTTTTGAATGTATTTATGTTTTAATTAATTTTAATTAATATTTTATTTTAATCAGTAATAAATATAATGAATAATAGTAATACATACTTTTTACATTTGGTTTTCTCGACTGGATTGGATTGCCAAATGTTAAATAAGCTTTACTCAAACTTGGATTTAAAGAAATGCCTAATAAAGGTTTTATTTCCAAGTCAATATCAGAATTCCACTGCATTAAACATGCAATGTAATAAGTGTGATAAGTGACAGTAATGCAGCATAGGACTTTTCCTTGCAATGGCAAAATGAGTCAAATTCAGAATTTTTGTAGATTGTCGCTTTTTCACACTCCTTTTTTTTTTCTTTGAATTAGAATGGCAGTACTGTTTGAAATGTTTTTGATCATTTTATAATGAATACTTTTTCATATACTATGTAAAAAAAACAAGTTTACACTGAGTTTTTCTGTACACTTACACTAGTATGCTATTTTAGAAACGGGGCTATTGCTAATGAATAGGAAATTCTTCTCTTTTGTTAAATGCATCACATATTTTATTATCAGTCATAGGGCTGCACGATTATGACAAAAATCATAATTGTCGATTATTCCCTTGAAATTGTAATTGCGATTATCACAATTTACATTGAATGATTTTTATACTATTGTTTGATGCAACTGCATGCCGTATTTTTATATGAAAATAAACAAGCTGAAAACACTTAACTGAAAAACTTTTAGTGCTTTTCTATAGAATTAAGCCTCAAATGTCAACTATACATCGGATTGGTTTCTTCTTTAAATTAT
>NW_015647084.1:515545-518268 GCF_001515625.1 Sinocyclocheilus rhinocerous
ATTCCCTTGAAATTGTAATTGCGATTATCACAATTTACATTGAATGATTTTTATACTATTGTTTGATGCAACTGCATGCCGTATTTTTATATGAAAATAAACAAGCTGAAAACACTAACTTAAAAACCTTTTCTATAGTATTAAGCCTCAAATGCCAAATATACATTGGATTGGTTTCTTCTTTAAATTATAAAAAAAAGTAAAAAGATGAATGGTATTATAATGTTATACTAAAACTAAAACAATGGAAAAACCCTTAAGATAACATGTAAAAAGAAAAAAACATATCTTAGGTGTGCAGAATAGCATAAGTGGACTTTGAACGATTATGTAATTGTGGCATCCATAATTGTAATTGCGATTAGAAATTTGATTAATTGTGCAGCCCTAATCAGTCAGTTTGATTTGGTTATACATTGGCAAATTAATATACATCATTTTGACAATTTTCTACATTTAGAAATAGGCCTGGCCCTAAAAAATTATCATGATACATTTTTTTCATATCAGTCAATATTGATAATAATCACAGTATGTCAAATATTTCTTTCTTTCCAGTTTGAAGGCATATTTTTGCTACTGAGTGAAAGTTGCATGTTGCAAAGTTGCCAAGTTGCATTTGAATGATATAAGCTGTAATAAAAACTTGTTTTCGTGACAGATTTCTCCCCCCCCCCAAACATGCGTTAAAAAATGATGTATGTAATATAGTGCATATAATTATCAAAATGTTCATTTCTAGTGTTTTTTCTAGTTGGCAATCAAGTTATTGAACATTGAATGGTAACACTGAGGTAAATGTTACATTACATAAAATATTGTTTACAAGCTGTGTTATTGACATCTTTCCACATTTGAAACACTGATTGATCAACTATACTGATTGAAGTTATACTGTTTCTTTCAACAAACCTTCTGATGTTCATTCAGGTTTATTTTGTGCTTTAGTTTAACTGGTAGTAAAGAGGAAGAGATGATTGGTTCACGTGGCACTTGAACTGAGGCGCCACATTAAATAGCATCAAAACCACATTTATTGTTTTTGGTCAAAATAACAGAATTTGCCCCTATTCAGTCCTGTTTAAAATTGAAAGTGGTTTGGTATGCAGAATTTCCCTCTAGCACGTCTCTAAAAGAGTACACTGATTGGCTGACCCGTTTTTGCATATGGCATTGATAGCAAATGACAATCAGGCCTTTCCAATTGAATTCTGATTCACCACGTTCCCAGCAAGGCCACTGGCTGAAGACGATGGCACTACAGGGCAGGAACAGTCCAATTCTGTGGGGAGGAAGTCTGATGTCATCGTAAGACGATTGGCTGACAGATTCATCAATCGCTGGTCTCTGAACTTACTAGGCTTCAGTTGTTGTCGTGTGGTGGGGGCACGCATCTCTGACTGCTCCACATCCATCTTCTTTATTACTCTCTCCATAGCTTAATTAACTCCGCCGCATGATGGAGTGGTGCAGGTTCAAGAGAATAATTTAAAGGGCAGCTGATGTTTATTAGATGGGATATTTTCTAATTTGGTATTTAATGCGGGAAAATTTGTAGGCGACCACGTTGTGCATGAGAATGCACAAAGGTGAAGTCGAGAAATCACAATTCCAACTTGAATTCGTCAAATGTTTTAATGCTGTAAAGTAGATTAAGGAAGATGCTGGAATTGGAGGTTTGTGGCTGTTGGTTTATATGTATAAGCTTTGAGGTCATTTATATGCGAGTGTTTGCCTAAAAACTGACCAAATTAACATAAACGGTTTTGAAATTTATGCTTTAAAAATTAATTAAAAATTTTAAAGACTCACAGGCATATCCAATTTTTTTCTTTAAAAAATGCTCTCTAAAAAAGTTAAATGTTGTACCTGACATCTTTCATGGAAATATAAATAAACAGAAAATGTTTATCCTGACATCTTTCATGGAAATAAAAATAATGAATAAATAATAAATATGAATAAAAAATATATAAATATGTATGATATAAAAGTGATGTATTTTAATCTAAATAGTTATGTATTTTAATTTTCCTGCTAAGTAAAAAAATATATAATTTGATGTAGTTTCAGAGTATTGATAGACTAACTCGGGTATGTCATTTGCTCTTAAAGGGGTCATATGATGTTGCTAAAAAGAACATTTATTTTGTGTATTTGGTGTAATGAAATGTGTTTATGCGGTTTAAGGTTCAAAAAACACATTATTTTCCACATACTGTACATTATTGTTTCTTCTCTATGCCCCGCCTTTCTGAAACGCGTCAATTTTTACAAAGCTCATCGGTCTGAAAAGCGAGGTGTGCTCTGATTGGCCAGCTATCCAGTGCATTGTGATTGGCCGAATACCTCAAGCGTGTAATGGAAATGTTACGCCCCTTACCATACTGTGATGCCGTGTCCCGGCCGGAGCGACGAGACAAAAACATTAAAACCCATTATAAACGAGGCATTTGTTGCATCCAGTGGGGACATGATAACGGATTATAATGACTTATACTGCCTTTTTATGTGTTGCGTTGCATCGCGCCACGTAAACACAAAACCAAGTCTGCATTTGTGTTCGGAGAAATGACAAACAACAAGTGCTACTCTACACTGCTCAAAACTCGCGTTTGAATCGTCAGTGGCAAATTCTTTAAATGAAAACGTACTTACAGTCTGTGAGTCAGAACAAGCCGGCATTGTAGTCTACTCTACCAGAATCAGGAAACAGTCCTCCA
>NW_015647084.1:518633-589745 GCF_001515625.1 Sinocyclocheilus rhinocerous
TACTCTTCCAGGAAACAGTCCTCGTCCTCCGTAAAATGCGTTGCACACATCTGAATATTTGGGTTGATCTGTTCTGGAACAGTGTTGTAAATACAACTTAACCACTGATTTCTAGTCGTGTCCTCTTTTGGAAGGCCAAACTAAGTATTTTTGCTTTCGCAACGAAACACACAGCGTCTCCACAACATGGCGGCGGCGGTGGTAGCAACCATAAAGTTACGCCGCCTTTCTTTGCGTGAACATTTGGGCGGCGTTATGCAAATCTTCCCACACAGTGACGTAGATATGTGGGGGTGTGTTTAAACGAGGCGTTTTAGGAGGGTGTGGATGAGTCTTAACTTTTATAAAGAATATCTCTTTGGATTTGATACTTTAGTCTTTGCAACTTTAGGGATCTTATCTATTCACGAACAGCTTGTAACACTCCAAAGAGAAAGGAAAACTTGAAATCGCATCATATGACCCCTTTAACATTTCTCTGATTGTTGGAGGATTATGGTTAATTTAGTTTATGACCAAAAATTTGACAATTAAACATGTTTTTAAATACTTTGAAATCGCACTTCTGGTTTCAACATAAGTTAGATTATTCCTTAATATGAAGTTTAGTCTTCTTACTGGTTATGTTAATACATTGATGTTATCATTAAAATAAAATAAAAAACATTTCTATATGGACAAAATTAGTTTTACTTATGAAATCAGACTATTGCGTCCCTTTGGCTGTTTTTAATTCCTATTTAAATAAGAAATTCATTAACAGGAAAGAAAACAACAATGATAAAGCCATTTCATTGGATTTATTTATCTTTTTATAATTTTATACAATTTGCACAAGTGTGGTTTTTATTCTATGCAGACTTTTAGCAGCATTCTGTCAGGACTAGCTTTAGAAATAATAGGTGGCTCGTGAAGTAGCTTGCGTCTCTTAGAATGTATTTGTCTCTAAACACCTCTGCCTTTTCTTTTCAAATAAATGACTGTTGAAAATCACTTAATGTGTGAAAATACATTTATGGTTACTTTGGTGTAAGCTTGTATGGTGCCAAAAACCTGCATCAAAAATACAGGTTATAAAAGAGACTTTCATTGGATGTGATAAAATGTTTTTTTTTTTTAATTCTCTCTGAATAGGACTGGATGAATATAGGCAGATATTGAAAGGGTTGTCAGTAAATGCTTAGGAAATTAGAAAAATTGTCAGTGTCAATGCACCAATCCCTAAAGCAGTAATTGCATTCTGGGGAATTGCAGAATGTTTTTAATTAAAATGCCACTGATCGAGAAGGCTGTGTGCCATCTCAATAAACTTAATCATATTTCACATATTTACCATCTTCTCATTTTCATATTTGGGTCTTGAAAAAGACATCTCTCTTAATGTGTAATAACAATTAAAGTTATTTTTGACTTTGTAAGAAAAATTCAACTGTGTATCTGCAGCGTTAACAACATGTTGAGCATTGTGGTGACAGGTTGAAAGAATATTTTGCGGTTCAGCTGATGTTATTTGATGGGTCAGTGAATACTGAAGACATTACGAACTATATATAGTCAAGACACCAGGTCTAGCTGTCAGAAGGGCTGTATCTCTGTAACAGTGAGGTTTGAAGTCTGATTGCATAAATGCTTGTTTTCTTTAGCAGTAGTCTTGACTGTCTAGTTTTGACCAAAATCGACTTAATTAGGATTGTTTTTGTGAATGTTATTCATTGTACTAGAAATCCAATATCATTTTCTTTTGAAGAAAAAGTGAACTTCACTAAAACCGTGTCATACATTGAAGCAAAGATGAACTACTGTGTATAATGAAGTCTAAACTGTGTTCAAAATATTTATATTGAGGCAAATTGACATTTTTAAATGTTGCAATGTTATACAATTCAATAATTACCCATTTGGCTGAAACAGGTTTGCTATTTTTGTGAGCTGCCTTTTTGCTGTTTTTATTAGTCATTTCGCATTTCATAATTATTGTGAATTCATTAAATAGTCGATAATACATTGAAAAATCATTTTCTTGTACATTGTACTAAAAAGTTGTAAATAAATCAGATTATTGGAGTATGTTTTAGAAGAAAATACTATTTCAGTCTTTTTACTCCAAGCTTTCATGTTTAATTCAGTGTTACTTGTTTTTTTGTTTTGGTTTTTTTAAATAATGAATTGAGATTTACTACCAATTTCTGAATGCAAAATGTTTCTACACCTTTTTTCCCCCCCCAAGTGTGCTGATACAGTATATTGTATATGATTACTTTTAATTCAGATAGATACTAAAGTAAAATCACTGTTTTTCTTAAGAATAAATGGAATAAATAGCTGGTTCCCATTATGACAACTTATCCTGTATAGTGTGTCAACATACCCCACTGTTGGTTTACACGTGTTAAATGAAGTATATATTTTTTCCTGACCAGTAATGGTTCAGTAGCTTTTTTTGTAGCTCAGATTTGGAGGTATGTGTCTGGACAGAAATTGACTTTCAAAATTAAACCTACCCTGAGAAATATTCACAGGAGTAAAAATGTGACAGCTAATACAGAGGAAGAGAGGAAGAGCTGTTAATCAAGCATTTAAGGGATTTCTTTTTATTCTGCCCCAATTGACAGTGAAAAACAGCTGGAGTTCCTCTGCCAGTCTGGTTTGAGTATTATATCTCCTTCCTGTGGAGGGAGGGTCGCGTGTATCACCAGTCTTTATAAAGACACGACGGCTCACTAAGACTATGATAAGATAGGCTGGCATTTACAAATCGCCCTCAGTGGTGGCACTTGATAATCAGGTTCATTTAGATTACATACATCCCATCAGATCGGTTTTGCATAGCTGGAAGTTCTTCAGTGGTGTCGTTTTTCTTCATTTCGAACTGTTATGAATTGCAGAATTAGAAAGTGCTCATGGGACATTGCATCACGGCAGCATCAGGTCTTCCTTCTCAGTCCAAATGCATGCTTGTCATTCAGGTAAAAACACATAAGCTACTGTTAGTGATTTGAGATTAAATAAACTCCCATTAAAGATTTTAGGAATGAAATTGAGACATTCCCCATGGAATATAACAGTTTTGCACTGTAAATCTGGGGATCGAATTTCTCATGATTTGGGGAAAAAATGTGTTTCAGGGGTTTATCAAGGACATTCTAAAGTTTTAATAGTTTTATTTATTTGTTTGTTTTATTTACATTTTTTAAGACACTAATTTATTGTTGATTTATTATTTTGTTATTTATTCTACATTTTAAATGATATTTAATTGTATTTTTGCTTAATTTTTCTAAGCTATACTTTCAGCACAATTTATTTATTGTTAATTATTTTAATAATTTAAATCATATTTTCTTTATTTTTTCATTTAAAATTTGTGTTTCTAACCTAGCTATGCTTTAGGCACAATTTGCTAAAAACTATCTCCAGAAGTGATAAATCTAAGAAAACCTTCTTCTAACAGCATCCTTTACAGGAATTATA
This sequence comes from Sinocyclocheilus rhinocerous, assembly GCF_001515625.1. Taxonomy (NCBI): domain Eukaryota; kingdom Metazoa; phylum Chordata; class Actinopteri; order Cypriniformes; family Cyprinidae; genus Sinocyclocheilus; species Sinocyclocheilus rhinocerous. The sequence goes on from NW_015647084.1 coordinate 522,105, forward strand.
TATATTTTTTTAAATGATTTATTAATTGTTTTTTTTATGAAAACAATTTACTTAATCTTTTGTTAATAAAGTGCATCGGAACTGGTTGGTCATGGCAGGTCTGTATTCTGCTATTATTAATTAATTAATTTTAAATTAAATTATTAATTTTGTCATGTTTATCATTTTGCATGTTGTTAGTTAACTGTAATATTCATAAATGTCCACATCTGATTTTAAGTACATGATCAGTTGTGCACTACAAACAGTTGAAAACGATTTGGGCGCTATATGATGTTTAATGTAAAATTTGTGTCCTGAAGGCAAACCGGTTGAGAAGCACTGATTTAGAGTATCCCTGTACGTGTTAAATGCCTATTTACCACATTTTTATTTTATAACACTGCGTTTCCTCAGCCTGAACTGTTTAAATGAACACCATCTGGATCCCCCCCAGCCCCAACTGTTTATGAGGATGTGTGCACGTGTATTCTTTTTAAAGTTGTCCCTTCATGTGAGCGGCTGGTACGGGATGCTTTTATGCCACTTTTCTTCAGGGGAAATAAAGAAGTGAATGGTTTCAGCTGTGTATATTAAAAGAAGCATTTGTTTAAGTACCCCCCCCCCCTCCTTTCTGTCTGTTTCACTTTCTTTTTGAAAAACCTCAGCTGTGTGCTATCCTGAAGGAAACAGCCTGCTGAGCACTTTAAACAACAATGGTCTCTTTGCTCTTTTCGGTGTGTGTTTTATGGAGCGGGGAGCACCACTTGTAACCTTCCCCAAAAAAGGCAGACAAAAAAAACTATAGTGACATCAAAATTGGGTTTGTCAGTAGCCCGATAAACTGCCTGCGATCAAAACTGGTGCGCCCCACTCTCGCTGTGGACGACCATATGTCCCCTCTCCAAATCACTTTTATCTCTATCCAAAATATACCCAAAAAGACATTATTTTCTTTTTTTTCTGCCTCAAATTAATTCAGTACCTTAGATGTTGAATGTGTTTGTCCACTTTGTTCTTGTAGGCTCTCATTTTTATGGCTTCTGTTAGTCTTTTATCTAACATCCTGTGTTTCATTGACATGAAAGTGGCAGTCCAGCCCTTTGTTGCCTTCCCATCATGTAGAGATACAATCCAATAGGGTTACAATCATGAGTGCTCAAGCGCTCGCTTTTTGGTTTGCTGCTTACTGGCCACAATCCAGGTAATACAGCCAGGATTTTTCTTGAAGTTTGGGTAGTGTGTAAACTTAACTTACTGTAAATATTACTAAAGTTAAAATATTACTACATAGATTATTTTTATAATATTTTTTGCAATAATATTTATTAATACTTCTGTTTTTATTACATCTTTTTTTTTTCCTTTTGTCTGTCCATCTGCCAGTGTAGTAATGAAAGAAAGACTCCATTTGACTGAATGCTTTGTAAAGCCTGTTTTACACGAACAGATACTGAATCAGAATTTTTGTAATTTCCTTCCAAAACAAAGACTATAACATTGTCACATTAATATGAACAAATTATGAATAATTTGCATGCCTCATTCCCGGCTATGCCCTGACATTCATATGGGTAATTAGCCTGCAAATATTACAAGTATTAACAGTCTGTCAATAAGCTTCATACAATTCATGACACATCTGTGATTTGAATTCATTTCAAATCACAAGCTGAGCATTTGGTGGGCTGAGCATTTGGTGGGCTTTAGGGAATAAGGCCCAGCTGTCCTGATACAGATTTTCGTTTTGTTGATTTTTTATTTAAATTTTAATTTAACAGCTTGTATTTTTTTTTTTCCTGCAAAGCGGTGATTTTAAAATCACAATAAGTTGGACCAATTACTAAAATCAGTGTGAATTTCAACATAATTTAGTGCAATTCCGAACCCATTTACCATCATCCGTTGAAAAATAAAATAACCTGCGGTCTCAAAAGCTCACTGATGCTGATTCTCTGTCCCAGCGAAAAAGCAATTAGATAAATTACTCCTTCATTACAAACTGCTCATTGCAGAGGTGTATGAGCCTTTACCACAAAGTCACATATTAATCTGTGAAAAATGCACAGGAATTGCTTTCCCTAATAGAAGACCAGTATTTCAAATTGCCGTTGACTCCCAGGGTTAAAACGAAATTTATGTTTTAAGAAAAATTATCCAAAGCCCCCTAATAGACTTGTCCTCTAGCCAACATGACACATCCTAGCTGACCTTTTAGTCATCTTCATAAACCATTTAGCACCATAATTTTGCATTTAAATCTAGCCTTGAAGCAGAACCAATCGCTGGTCTGTTTGGTCTGGAGGAAGTGAGGAAGATTTAGCATTGATTTAGCCTATAAAGAGCCACTTCATCTCTGCATCAGTGCTCCAGGTGACACCATAGAACCAGGATCATTGGAGACGAGGTTAATGTGGGTTAATTCTTCTGATTTATGCAATATGTGCCATTAAATGTCACCGTTAGCATGTAGCGGGAGAGTTAGTGCTGTTGAATGCAGCTTTGTTTAGAATATCTGACCTATATAAGAGCTCCTGGTAATGATTGTGTTAGATGAAGCCAGTTTTGAGGTGTTCTTCATTGTGAGTCACTCAAGTAAAGGGGTCTCTGAACTTTGATGTACTTTTCAGCTGAGCGACTGCAGAATCCCTTTGAGGAAGATGACAGCGGGGGCTCACAAAGCTGACTTCACGCTTTCCAATTCAAAAGCGTGCTGGTCTTGCAGAAGATTTTGCATCAGCATCTATATTTTTGATCCTTGAAGTACAACAGGAATGCCATTAAAAAAAACTCTCTGCAGTGATTTAATGTCAAATAATTTCAAGATTATTCCAGTCATGTTGAGAGAGGAATTTAGTGGTGGGTTTTAGGTATGGGAATTAAGCAAATTAATTCATGAAGTCTCTAAATTTCCTCTTTTTTTCAGTGGGAATGTTTTCACACTTTTTAATCCAGTGAATATTTCTCATGGTACTGTACGTTTATTACTAAAAGCCAGTTTCTGGATAGACACATTCCTTAAAAAGATACAGTTCACCAAAGACATGCTATTTTATTATTGTAATAATCAGGCATGTTGTCATATTACATGTGGTAAGCTGTCATGCTGAGAACCTGCCACTGAATAAACTATTGTAGGCTCTTCAGCTCAAATCAATAAAAAAAAAAACAAGACAAAATTAATGCTATTAAGTAGTGGTGGGCGGTATGACCATAAATTTATATCACGGTATTTTTCAAAATTATACCGGTTTCACGGTATATGATGGTATTTTTTATTTTTTTCTTCCATGCATGACCGGGTGTAAACCACATTTTCTACTGATTGAGAGAAGTATAAAAATATATTTAATTTTCACACATATGATGACCATATAAATGTGACAACTTTCCTCAACCCGACAATGTCTTCATTATGTTGTTGACTCTTGTTGTCTTAATATATTCCAGAATTTACAAAAGTATTCTAATTTTAGATGATTTTGAATTTTGGTTTGAAACCAACATACAAAAGCACTAGAGAAAACAAGCATTAACTTCCCTGTGTGACAACTAGCCCGTCTACCCTATTGCATAGGCACATCGTCTAATTGTTCATTTTTGTCTCTGAAAAACAAAGGATTCTGTAACAAAGCGCATTTCAACCATTCCCACCTGAGACTTTACAAGGAGCCCATCCATGCATTCAGTCTGCCTGTACGAATTACCTTTCCCAATGATTGTATGCAACAATTGAGCAAGGGACAAGCAGGAAGATGTTGTGGCTTGTTATTGTTTTCCGTCAATTGTCAAATCTAAATTAGTTTCAAAGAAAAGGAAATTCAGTTTCTGATGTGTTTTTTTGGAACAGCTTTGTAATGGTTGCCGGCACAATTTGTGATGAATACAACTCAGAGGGGGTCTGATAACTGCAGGAGCCATTAAAAGCACTCATGTGTGGCTCACGCTTAGCAAAACACCACCACAATTGGGCAAGAGCACTCTTCTGTTTGGAGGGACTCATTGATTTTGTCCCCATCTTTACTCCAAATCTGTTAAGCATTGTAAAATTACATTGCCGGTGATTGTAGATTTTATGTTTTGTGATTGAGGTCTGTCAGTGAGCTTTTAAACACAATGCAATCTTTAGTAAGGAAATCCTAAAAAAAAAAAAAACTAAGCCTGAGTGTTAAGCTTTGACCTCACTATTTGTGCAACAGACATAATTGATGCATCAAGTCATGCAACAACGCAAAAGAAGATATTTTGGAGATCGGTGTTTGTCCATGCACTGAAAATCAGTGAGATCCAAAATATCTGTGGACTTATTGAATTTCATTATATTGATGAACAAACACTGAAACACACACCAAAAAATAAATAAATAAATATTAAGTTAAATTAAATTAAATTAAATAATTGTGTTCCACAGAAGAGAGAAAGTCATACAGAATAACATGAGTAAATGATGAGTAAATAATGTCAGCATTTTGATTTTTGAGTGAACTATCCCTTTAAGAAGAGCGATCTGACTTACGACCACTAAATATTTTTTTATGTTTTAAGAAATGTACTTGCCAGCTTAATGCGTCTATTGAATAGCCCAGGTTCAGTATGTTGGAAGGTTGGAAAAATGTGTCTGTGGTGACATTTCTGCAAAGCAATATTATGTTGCGATATTCTTGCTCCTTTCACGACACTCTCAGCAAGCGAAATGTCCAGTGAGTGGCAATAAAAGCAAATTCAGTTTTATTGGCTGTTGTACAAATTGTGGAAATTTGGAAATGAAATGTCCAGTGAGTGGCACTAAAAGGTTAATGCTCTACTCTATATTTGAAAACAACGTACCACCTACTCTGAACCAAACCCTAAACTTAATGATAGTGTTAACAAAAGCAAACTTGGGATAAAAACACATTTGCTGAAGCAACCATGCCATTTTAGCATGCTTCTGCAAGTCTTTAAGCTTTTTTTTATTGTGACTCATTTTTCTTCACGTCACAGGTGAAATGGTGTACCAGGTGGGCTACTGAGCAAATTTACTACAGAAAAGCTATACATTTGAGGCATGGTTATGTGGCGCAAACATCAAAATGTATTAATTTACAAATCATGGACTATGGTACAAGTTGTCTTGAGGAGATAAAATGCTTGAAACTAAATCTTTATTAATTGGTAATCTGCCACTGTAATCACAATTTGTGTAAAAAAAAGAATAAAAGTTGCTAGTGTTCATTTCAGCTGGAAACATCAGTGAATTGTATGTGTAGGTATGTTTTTTTGAGTTGATATTAAAGTAGCTGTCTGGTAGACATTACCAAAATGGCCACAGAGTGAAATGACTTGCCTAAATGTGCCTTTGAAACCCACTAGAAAACCCTATAGCAACTGAATAGCAATGCACTGTGTATGTTAGCAACACATACACATAGCAAAGCATTGTGGTGGAGTATAAAAATCCAGTTGCACTATAATATTCAAAACACAGCAGGATGTCATGAATGTCAGTAATATGTGCTAGACATTCTTCCAGTCCCTCAGTCTCTTTGGCCCCTTGTTTTTGAATTTAACTTTCATCCTCAAACTTTTTTTTTTTTCATTTATTCTAGTCTGAGTCAGCAAGAGGCTCGAGCTCTCTCAATAAACAGACACAGTGGGTGGTGATTTAGCCCCCAGTCCAGCTTAAGGCTATTTACCACATCTGTATACTCTCTCCTCAAGGCTTTAACTTGGTGTGTGGTTTTCTGAGTGTGGCGTAAAATAGTTTTTTTAGGAAGAAAAATACAATCACGTTGAATGTGCTGCATATATTTTGATTAATCTTCAGCCCATTTTAGCATAGGTGTAATGTTTTTCTCGGTTTTCTCTTCTTTTTTTCAGATTTGGAAAACTTCAAAGCCCACAAGCGGAGTTCTGTGTCTGTCCGGGAAGGACAAGGAGTGGTGCTTCTCTGTGGGCCGCCCCCTCACTCCGGAGGTCAGTATTACTTCTCGCTCGTTCATATTTCATTTACACCTCATTTTTCCAGAGGAGAGGTCTTCTGGCAGTCTCTCGGCACTCGGTTGTCCAATCTGTGGATCATATAATCCCATCAGCATCTCTCAATTCTCTGACAGCATGTGTAGGCAAGCCCAGTTGCCCTCCAGAGACAGAGCTGTTTGTGTGCAAACCCACTTCCACCCTCACCTGCCTCCCTGTAGCGTCAAGCAGCATCCCTATACCGAGCGAGGGATGTAGGTCAGAAAGCCATAAATCATGATTGCTCTCTTCCTGAGTTACACAAAGACCCTGAAGCATCAAGCATTTCATCCATGCTGGGCTGCTCCTCCCTTGTATTTCTCCTAGAGTTTCTCTGCCGAATCTCATGTCTCTACCTCCACCGTGAAATGTTCATTAACTCTGCCATCACTTTGATGGCCTCTATCAATTAATCCAGCAGCATGTGATTTAACTGCTTATTAATGATGCCAACTGTGTTGCTTATTAGAAGAGGTGCTTTGTTAGCATTTATTGCACAATAGGTGCTTTTTCACATGGCCTTTTTGAAGGTTGGCAAAGATCCAAAGCATTGGTACTTTTGTAATGTGAGCTAATAAAGATTGTAAAGTGGGGGTTTACGGAAAAAAACAAATCTGAAAAAATATAGAACAGAATCCAAAAAGATTTCAAAGATGCTATTTTTTATAGATAATTATGTTATGTGCTTGTAGTGCTGCTAGTTGGTCTTTTATTCTCAAATGTTTCTTTGTCTAAGAGTTGGAAGTATATCATTAGCTCATTTGCTGGAAAAATGTGTGGTTGTCTTGTTGAAGAAATTGAATTGAGTCATTTTTTAGCAGTTTTAAAGCGTTACTTTGTCATGGAGAATAAATTGTAACCAACAGACATAACATGTACAGTATATTAAACACATTGTGTATTGTGTAAGCATACTTTTAGTATTTTATTATTACAACAACAACATTATAATATGATATGGAATCCTTAACAATATCTGTTTTCTGCAGATGCCACATTTATTCATTTATTATTTTAAATTTTTGGTTTAAGTACTTATTTAGCTTATTTAATTTATTTGTAAAGTGTATCACAAACTGTTTATTAAAGATATTTTGTTAAAGATATTTTAGTAAGATATAATGATGATCAAAAGTGACAGTAAAGACATTTGCGAGGTTAAAAACAAGATTTCTATTTCAAGTTGAACTTTCTATTTGTCAAAGAATTATGAAAAAAATGTTGCATGGTTTCCACAAAAATATAACGCAGCATGACTGTTTTCTACATTGATAATAATAGGAAATGTTTCTTGCGCAGCAAATCAGGATATTAGAATGATTTCTGAAGAATCATGTGACACTGAAGACTGGAGTAATGATGCTGAAAATTCAGCTTTGCCATCATAGAAATAAATTACATTTTAAACCTATTTTATTTTAAAATAGTAATATAGAAAACAGTTATTTTATATTTTTATAACAATTTACAATATTACTGTTTTTACTGTATTTTTGATTAAATACATTCAGCCCTGGTGAGCATAAGAGACTTTTCCCCCAGACTTTTGAATGGTATTTTTTCATAATAATAATAATAATCAATAACATTTTAATTTGTCAAGAAGCCAACAACATATGCAGCATACAGTGCCAGGTATATTTGGCAGCTGTATTAGGATTTGACAACAATTATGTATACAATTATATATATATTTTTTTATTTAATGTTTTATACTATAATATTAATTAGTCCATATAAATTGTTATAGTAGATATAAATCATTATTAAATATGAATATAAGAGTGTGTGCAATATCATTAGTTTTTGCTGAACTGATATTGAGAATCATGAAATATCATTCCTATTGGTATTGGCTATTGAATTTTTGGTATCGTGACAACCCTGTTAGAGTCTACAAATCTGTTGTACAGCTGGACTGATTCAGCGTGTACATAAATCACCCAAGATTTTCTTGTACAAGCCGTAATAGGTCCGGAACCGCTCATAAAATAGCGTTTAGTCATGAATAATTAATGCTGTAGTATTTTGACACTGATACACTTTAAAGATGTGTGTCTCCAGTTCTTGTCTGCTTTGGAAAAAGTGACTTTCTGTGACAGTTGATGATGACGTTGATCATTTATGCCATCCATCTCTTTCTCCCCCAAGTATCCTCCGCAGTCAAACTTGCCATAGTCAGTGGGTGGCGCAGTAACGAATGAATATCGCAGCATAGTGCTATTCATTACCTTCTGCACTCTGGGTCTGAATGACTGGCTACAGCTTTGAGGACTCATATGCTGCAGAGAACCTCTCGTCAGGAGCAGGGCCCTGCCTGCCAGAGCTACTGTCAGGGGAAGCATAAGGCAGAGAAGACAGCTGGCCCCCTGTTTCCTTATGCCGCCCGCTGCATGCCGCGGATGCGCTTGCACATGCTGATTGAGCTGTATATGATCCACTGGTGAGGGAGAAGGCGAGAAGAGAGGATTGAGGTGTGATTGGAGGAGAATCTGTGTGCTGGCTCTTATGCTGCACCAATACAAATGTGATGAGATATGTGGTCACATGCAGCAGTGTGAGCATATATTAGCGTACCAAACCTCCCGAGTGTGTATACATGTGTAAGCTTGAGACTCGGACTATGAAATGGAAGCAGATGATATCTTGCACATTATCTGCATTTTTGTTAGGTTAAATCTAAGGATGCCACCTGTGATACTCTCATCGGGTTGAGGGCTAATTGTTTGGAAGATCATAGTCTGGTAGAAATTCAAAGGCATGAGTTGTGTTTGCGGATAACGTTGATGTTGTTTGGTTGAAGGGCACCTAAACTGGCTTGGCCAGACTTGAAGACCAGTTAAATATGATTTTAAACACTATCATTGCATTTCCTCTTCACTTGTAACTTGAAAATAAGCAATTTAGTTATTATAACGGACTCTAAATTCCTAATTCAGAGTTTCTGCAGGTCTTAAAAAGTCTTCATTCACACAAATCAGGACATTAAAAAAAGGTCTTAAATTAGAGCAGAAAGTCTTAAATTGATAAAGTCATGGCATTAAATGTTGCTTAAAAATTAAGGTCTTCCTCAGTATTTTTGTCTTGTTGTCCAATGCAAATATCTAAACATCTTCATTAAATGCATCTTGATTTAAGAATAAGAAGTCTTGTTTTCTGAGAAATTTAACAATATTGAGTTAAAAAAGGCAAATATCTGTAAAGGGGGTGTGAAAACTTATTTTATCTTTTAATTAAGCTATTCAGTTTAGTCCATTGGGAGATATTTGTTTGAAAACAAGACAAATATGCTAAAGAAGAACATCACGTTTTGCCATTGGATCAGAAAGTACATTAAAAGTTATTTCCTTATTCTTGTGGTTGGGAGCAGAGCTATTCAAGCCTATAGTTTTTTTTTTTTTTGGTAGGAAGTTATATTTTCAAACTTGAAATGTTCCGAATGCAACAATTGTGTGCTCCCTAGACATATTTAACAAATTTAAAGAATGTATTATTTACATATTATGTTCCCTTTAATTGACTCCTTAATCTTAAAAAAGTCCTAGTCTTAAATTCACCTTCATAAAACCTACATTATACAAATAGAACATTGGAAAAGCAAGAACAAGAAAAAATAAGTAATAATCATAATAATTAAAAAAATTAAATTCTAGTTATAATTTAATTTTCTGAACAGAAATGTATAATAATATTTTCTATTTTTCTATTTATATTCAATAATATATATATATATAAGTTTACTAAAAAAGTAAAAGTATTTTTGTATTTTTTATGCAAGTATTTTGTAGTGACTCCAAAGTACACTGTCTGATTTTTGGTTAGAAAATGTATTTGCAGTGACAAAATACACTCTTTTATGAACGTTTTTAAAATGCCATGAAGCTCTTTTGATTGGTAATTACACTCAAGGAGTCTGAACGCATAAGATTCTATATATGTATGATCAGTGAATAAATGAGGAGCAATCTGGCACCATGCATTATGAGGCTTATTAAGTCATCATTCACAGGGTATTTCATCATACCCCCTTTTCTTAACATCTGGACATGCTGTGAATATATTAATTAAAGTCTGATACAGAGCGATTCAGAGTGTTCAAAATCAGCCTATGCTATATGAGGAGCAAATGGATTGGTTACCATATTTGTTTCAGTTATACAAATCAAAATTGACAAATAACATGTCATTGCCTTTTCCCCAGCATTTTAGGGTAAAATGTATGTATACATGTTAGTGAAAACTGAAAAGGCCTCTATTCAATGTTTTCCCACCGTTAAAATTATACTAACAATTTGGGTGAAAAGTTGAGATGACAGTATTTTATTTAAAACTCAATAATTTCTTAGTATTCTTAGTAATTTCATCCCCTTCTGACTACATTAATTCTGCAAGTTTGTATGAAACTTAATGATCGTGTTCACCAGCATTTGAATCCCAAGTTGTCAAAGTTTCCCTGACAGTTGCTCTGGAAAGTGTATATTTCAAGTGCTGTGTTTGGTCACCAAAACTTTGACTTTTCGTAACTTAAAAAAAAAACTAACTTCTTACATTTTCATGTTGCTATGGTGTTCTGCGTGGTTGTTAGGCGCTTGCTTACTGTCCCATGTCAAAAGAACCCATCATTGTAAGTCTATGGGGTTTTGCAATAGTTTGTGATGTAGGTGTGTGATGTGAGTTTGCAAATGTAGGTGTGATCATTACTAGCATACAATTTATCCTGCTTATATTAGTATCTGAAACAATGTTTAGTATTTCATTCATTTGTATGAATGACAGCACATAAAAGCTTTCATGAAGTGTCAGAAAGGGTTGAAACATTTCAACAACTTCAAAGCCCCCCTCCTAGCTGTCTCGGTGTCAGTAAACAGTGTCCCTCTCCACTGGACACCAGTCACACATTATGATGTCCCCAAGGCTTCCTGCTAACAAACACCCGCCCCCCACACACACTTCCTCACCCGTACACAATCCTGTGGGAATAAATTCAGCTTTGCAGGAATACACTGCCACTCATTCCCAACAACAAAACAACTGATTGTGCTAGGCTCCTAGGCTGAGGCTTAGGAGACACAGGAGCTGTGCTTAGCGCCGCCTGCCTTGCATTGTCTGTAAATGACATTTCTTAAAGCAGTCACCAAACAAAATTGTATTTAAGCAGTTTACATCCATTGCATTGGACCTGTGGTATATTGAATAGTGCAACAGCTTATTAATAATAAGATTTTTGCAGGTTGATATTTGGATATATTATGGATAGATGCTATTCTGTTGCTAGGTGGGTGGTTACTGAATTATTTTATTTTATTTTATTTCATTTTATTATTTTATTTTATAATGAAAATAAAATAGATTTGTCCCTATTTTAATTGTTTTTATTTTTAATTTTATTCTATTTTTGTCAATTTTTATCATTTTATTATTGTTTTTATAATTTAAAATATAATTATATTTTGTCCCTACAGCAATGTTTACTGCAATTATTTAGCTTTATTTATTTTTATTATTGTTTTTTTTTTCATGTTTCCTTTAGATTTTTTTATTTTATTTTTATGAATTTGTATAATTTTATTATTATTTTTTATAATTAAAAATATAATGGTACTTTGTCCCTACAGCAATGTAATTATTTTACTTTCTCGTTCATATTCAAGGTGGGACAGTTTTCCTGATCGCATGTTTTTCATGTGAAACACCACCTGTCACAACATGTGACATTGTGACTAGGGCTGCACGATAAATCGAAATGGAATCGAGATCGCGATTCGACCGAAGCTGCGATTGTCATGCGTATCTTTCAGTGAAGCACGGTTCTGTGATCAGCAGTAAATCTCCATCCAAAGGCCAGAGGGTGCTCTCGCGCTGAAACTCCAAATACGCCTTGCAGAAGAAACCCAGAAAATGCCTATCGCTGCAGCTGAATAACAGCTGGTTTGTTTATTTTTGAATTCAATTTAAACCATTACATTAGCAACTGGTGACAGTTAATTTTGTTATTTTTTAATCCTAAATATGAGCAATAGTATAGTGATGCTTCCTTTGCAGGATATCTTGTGCGTGAGGCACAAGTTAGCAGTCAAGCCAAGGACAAAGTGTGTTAATGTAGGGATAATAATAATAATAATAGAGCAGCTCCTGGCTTCTGGCTATTTTAGATTCACCACAAAGACTCAACAAGGTGTCATCTCTTTGTCTTTTGTCCTCCATTACTTGTTTTACCATCCAATGTCCTTGCATGCCCATAAAGCACAGAATACAAGAGAATTCCAGAGGTTGCATGTGATCAGAGCTGGCAGCTTTCTTATGAGATGCGTATTCCTCATCGCTGGATTCGGCATTATGGGTATGAGTAAATGTTTGTGTGCGCGAGTGCCCCGAAATGTGCAGCGTAGACCCAAATCGAGCCTTCTGTGCCGCCGCAGTCAGGTCGGATCAGTCACGCACAAGCAGTTGAGCGGCTGCTACCTCCACCTTAGCCTCCGAGCCTCTCTGCATTCAGACGCCATCCACATCATTCAGCCTTATTCTCTGTATTACTCAATAACTATGTTTAGTGTGGGAATCTATTGCGGCTGACCTCCATTTGCTAATGGAGTTCGGCCCTTTCAGGTGTAGCGAACGCTGAAATCACTTCTTTTCTGCACTCGCGCTAACAATGGGCATGATGGCATCTGCCCCGGAGTCGTGCAGGCAGTGAGAGCACAGAGCATGTGCACTCTGTCTGGTCCTGTTAGGAGAAAAGATGATGTGATATTCTGGAGGCCTTAAGCAAAGTGCTTCTTAGACTGCTGCTGTTTTCTGATTTCTCCTGCTCTTTCAGGTTCTCTCTTCTCGGTTCTTACTGCGACTGTCAACACAAGGCCAGACGGTAAACGCTGCACTCGGTGACAGTCTCATGTAGTGGATATGTCCTCCTTAGAGAGAAAATAAATGGAGATTGGAGGGTCAGTTAAAAATGATTAGACTAGGTCACAACTTTTTAGTGTCATTATTACAATGCAATCTTACATTTACGTTTATTCATTTAGCAGACGCTATTATCTAAAGAGACTTACAAATGAGGAATACAACAAGAGATTCATCACAAAGTGGCAGTAAAAATGGGAAGCGCTTGTAATACAAAGTTTCAGACATCATTTAGAATAGTACAAGCTAGAACAAGGAGGGATTTAGGAATAGTTAAAGCACAGAAGAAGATTGTTTTCTTCTCAGCAGGATGCAGTTAAGTGCTGCCAGAAGAGATGAGTTTTCAGCGGTTTCTTGAATATTTGTAGGGATTCAGCATTTCGGATAGGGTTGGGAAGATCATTCTACCAGCAAGAAACAGTGAATGAAAATGTTCTGAAAAGTGATTCTGTGAATGTATAATCAACATTTTCACAAAATGTATTGAAGATTGACTGTCTTAAGTCTTTCTTTAAAAAATGTAACATACAGTGGGTATAGAAAAGAATCACCCCCCTTTAAAATAAACACATTTTGTTGCTTTGCAGCCTGAAATGAAGACGGACACCGTTTTTGTTTTATCCAGCTGTATTTACTAATACTGTATTATGTAATACTTGTATTAACATCCAAGTGAAAGATAGAACACCAACATGTCCGAATAAAATTATAAAAAAACAGAATCACTGAGTTGGAAAAAGGATCACCCGCTTGTGTCAGTATTTTGTTGAACCACCTTTTGCTTTAATTTCAGCCTTTAGTCTTTTGGGATTTGTCTCTACTAACTTTGCACATCTAGACTTTGCAATATTTGCCCACTCTTCTTTGCAGAACTGCTCAAATTCTGTTAAATTTGATGGTGAGTGTTTGTGAACTGCAGTCTTCAAGTCATTCCTCAGATTTTCAGCGGGGTTTAAGTCTGGGCTCTGACTAGGCCATGCAAGGACACTCACCTTTTTCTCTTTTGCCGTGTACTTTGGGTCATTGTCATGTTGGAAGGTAAACCTTCTTCTCATTGACAACTTTCTGGCAGAGAGCAGCAGATTTTCCTCAAGAATTTTACCGTATTTTGCTCTGTCAATTTTTCCTTATATCCTGGCAAGTGCTCCAGTCCCTGCTGCAGAGAAACACCCCATAACAGGATATCACCACCTCCATGCTTTAATGCTGTTATTTGGATGGTGAGCTGTATTGGATTTCCGCCAGACATTTCGTTTGGTGTTGAGGCCAAATTTAGGCCAATTTTAGTCTCATCTGCCTCAGAATGTTCAAGGTGTGTTTTGTCAAAGCTCAGTTGTGACAGCATGTGACCTTTCTTGAGGAGTGGCTTTTTTCTTGCAACCCTCCCATACAAGCCACATTTGTGGAGAATTTGTGATATTGTTGTCACATGCACACAATGACCACTCTTTGTCATAAATTCCCGTAACTGCTTCAGAGTTGCTGTTGGCCTCTTGGTCGCCTCTCTGACCAGTTTCCTCCTGGCTCTTTCATCCAGTTTGGAGTGACGTCCTGATCCAGGGAGGGTCTGTGTTACCAAATACCTTCCACTTCTTAATAATAGACTTCACTGTGCTTCTAGGCATTGATAAAGCCTTTGACATTTTTTTGTATCCATCTTCTGACTTGTGCAACAATATGTGATTATTTTAAAGGGGGTGATTATTTTCTGTATCCACTGTAATTCTAAGAATTCATTATTTGAACTTCATTATCATTATAACATGCTGATTTGGTGCTCAGTTATTATCAATTATTATTGGTGCTCAAATATTAATAATGGTTCTTATTATTATCAATGTTGAAGTCATTGAAATGTTTTGCTGCTTTAAATTTATTTGGAAACTGATAATTTTTTCTGGATTCTTTGATAAATAGAAAGAACAGCATTTATTTGAAATATTTTGTAACATTATAAATGTCTTTACTGTCACTTTTTGAACAAGTTATTGCATAATTGTTGAATAAAAAAATATTTCCTTTTTTTTAAAGAAATATTTCTTGAGCACCAAGTCAGCATATTTCTGAAACATGTGACACTGAAGACTGGAGTAATGGCTATAAATTTCAGCTTTGCCATCACAGAAATAAATGACATTTGAAAATATATTAAAATAGAAAAGTATATTCAATTGTAATAATATTTCATAATATTACTGTTTTACTGTATTTTTGATCAAATAATCAGCCTTGGTGACCATATGAGAATTCTTTCAAAAACATTAAAAAAAAAATCGTAATTCTTCCAAACTTATCATTTTTACAAACAAGGTGGAGATCCATTGCCTTATATCTTTATTGAACAATATTGCAATTATTGGTGCTTAAAGGGATAGTTGAAATGAAAACCAAACAGCTGATGGTTTAATGTGGTTTAATGGCTCAATGAAGCCATTGAGTTCCATAGTATGGAAAAAAAGTTGTCAGTGGCTACCATCTACCATCGTTTGTTTACCAGCATTCTTCAAAATATCTTCTTTTGTGTTCAACAGAAGAAAGAAACTCATACAGGTTTGGAACAATTTGAGGGTGAATAAATGATGACAGAATTTTCATTTTCGAGTGAACTATCCCTTTAAAAAGTCCTTATTTACAAACTGGAACCAACCTCTATTCTTTGATCACTGTTGTTTTTATGATTTATTTATTTACCTAATTATTAATTAATCAGTTAACTTTTTATATATTTGTGCCAAGCAGTAAGCTTGTGTAATCCGTGGCACAATGATTAAATATGCATACTGTTGTCACAAATAGTCTCACATGTATTATTAACAAGTGATGATCAGGCAGCTGTGATGCTATTAAAATTCATCAAGAGCACTCGCATCAATAATGCGCGATTAAGAGGCAGATATGTGCATCTTTTCATAAAGCTTTATTTCCTGCTTGCGGCATGACGGAGTGTAAAAATAATGAATGGGTCTCCTTGATTGGAACTGAGACTGGTGTTTGCGGTGATAGATGGTTTATTTTGTCTGCAGATATGTCTTTTCTTCTCTCTGTTTCTTCACTGGTGTAATAATGGTTTCTTTCCGCTAAAATGAAATATGATAGTGAGATTTTTTTTTTTAAATACTTCCCACACCACTGTTTTCCCCCAGGCTTCCACGGCTGGTGTAAATTGGAAAGAGGCATTGTTGTCAGATAGACTGTTTATAGTATTCAGACGGGCACTATGACCTAGCCTAAAGTCTGAAACACCTATTTTCTAATTGTAGTTCCAGTTACTGTCACACATCAGTAGTGCTTGTGTAAGCACATTAGAACATTTGTCTTTGAGCCAGATTACACAGTCACCTTCATCATGTCAAGCTAATGGCAAGAAAAAGTAGAAAACAAATTGATTTTTTTTTTCATGGATATGTTGATAACTGCTTACGATGATTGTTTTTGCCCATATATATTTAGTAGTGTTTGCTAAAATCTGAACAAACCGCTAACCGAAAATATTTGTTGTGTTTAATTTATTCTTAAATGAAGTGGTTTGTTGAGGAGAGGTGTGCTATTTTTTTTAGATGGTCTGACTTATAGTTTTTTGCCTGGCAGAAAATAAAATGTGCAAAAGTTTGGGGTCAGTAAGGTTTTTTAATATTTTCTCTAATGCTCACTAACGCTGCATTTACTTGATCAAAATGTAGTAAAAACAGTAATATCATGAAATATTTTTATAGTTTAAAATAATTGTTTCCTATTTTAATACATTTTAAAATGTAATTTATTCCTGTGACAGCAAAGCGATTACTCCAGTCTTCAGTATCACATGATCCTTGAGAAATCATTTTAATATGCTGATTTGCTGCTCAAGAAACATTTATTATTTGTCAGTGTTGAAAACAATTGTGCTGCTTAATGAGCAGCATTTATTTTACATTGAATTTTTTTTGTAACATTATAATTGGTATATATTATAATTCATTATAAATTTGATTTCAAGCATCCTTGCTCAAAGTATTCATTAAAAAAACAAAATTCTTACTGGCCCCAGAAGTTTTGATGGATGGTGTACCTTAAAGTTTAAACCGAATTAGAAAAAAAAATTCTTGTCTGTCCTGCCCCCTGTCCGCCATTGTTCAGCCAGTCAGGTAATGTCACCCTAAACTCACACTAGCTCTATAGTGTTACAGCAATATTCAGAAAGCATTTAAAGGGGTCATATGATGTTGCTAAAAAGAACATTATTTTGTGTATTTGGTGTGTGCACACATCTGATTATTTGGGTTTCTGGAACAGTATTTTAAATACAACTTGACCACTGATTTCTAGTCGTGTCCTCTTTTGGATTGTGTTAGGGTTGCAACAACAGCCTTTCAGCAACTGTATGTGACCTTTCTTTGCTAACACAAAGCTTTGTTTTGTTTTTAAAAGCAGCGTTAATGCCTGCAGCAGTAGTGGATTAGCATTTGAAGTTTTTACCTTCTAAATTAATAAAAAGTTCAGCATTTTGGGGAATGATTGATTGAATGCATGGATGGCAGGATTTAAGTCAGAAAGCAGATCCTGTTTTGCAGGGTCTTTACGATAGCACAAAATCACATTACGTTATTCAGTTCATCCTGAGCCCCAGATCTCTGTGCATGCAGGTATTATATTCCTCGCAAGAGACTTAATAAACATTAAGGCACAGTACTAGCATAAGAGAGATTTTAAAAAAGAAACATCAAAATTAACTTCAAGCTGGCACCCTCATGTAAGCTAGTCACTGACCTACAGCTAATTAACCATGGTTTTACTACAAATAAAACCAAAAAACCATGGTTACTATAGTTAAACCATGGTAACCACAAATTAACCATGGTTTTGCTACACTAACCATAGTTTAACCATGGTATTTGTATACAAATGGTAATCAGTACACCAAAAAAACATGGTTACTACACTTTCACTACAATAAAACCATGGTTCATTTTCGTAAGGGTTTAACAGTTTGTTTACATCTTGTTAGCCTTACTGTTAATTTTCCTGTTAATTAACACTTAAACTTTTAATTAAACTAAGAGTTTAAGTGCCTAAGCTTAACCATAACATATTTCTGAAAGTCTTGCTTATGCTTTTATAGAAATATTTACTTAAATTACCGTTGTATATTACAGGAATGATGTTAGCTTAGCACTCAGAGTTCATGGGTTGGAAAACCAAGCTGCTCAAGCCCCTTCTGTGCACAAGATAGCCGAAGCCCACAGCTATGGATCAGATCAAACTGTGATAAATGACAAGGGCTCAGGCAGGAATCCTCCAAGACTGTTTTGTTTAATTAGCTAACGAGTGAGTGGGTTTGATTGGACTAAGCCGGGGAGATGCTATGTGCCTGTCGATTAAATGCGCTGATGGGGAGCCAAAAGCCTTGGCCGAGTAGAACATTACAGCGTTCTGCAAATGCATTTATCATTGACGGCACAAATGGAAAGCTAACATGTCTAACCTCAGAGTGGTTTGGTTGAATAAGATGTAGGTATGCGCCACAGAAACATGGAGGAGGCTGGTGACAGGAAATGCACATCGGTTTATTAATGCTTCAGTGCATTGTTCCTCCACAGATGCGGTTAGATGCTTATTAGATTGACAGTTGATTTCTTTATTGCTGTTTTGAGCAGCAATTAGATTTTGACTTATGCAAAGCCATTATAAAAGCACTCATTTTAGTTTATAGCCTTTCTCCAATTACAAACATGTACTATACAAACAACTTCAAGTAAAAAGTCTGCAATTGAATTATTATCAGAAAGCGCTTCCTCTGAAAGGAAAATTTCCTTTATCATTTTGATTCACACCTGGATAATGGAGAAATGCCTGGTTCACCTTGCACTTTCCGTAGCTCATAGTTGATGGTGGAACTTGGAGAATGACAGGCATTGTGTGTAATTGAATTAGCAAAAGGAAAAACAGTTGTAACTCTTGGAGGTCAGGTTCGAAACTGTTTTTCTGTGCTTGTAAAAGAACTGACCACTGATAGATGTGACATTAAGTGTATGCTGACATTTCATGGAGAGAAACGGCCGACGAGAACGCTACATTTTCAAAGTCTGGTCAACAGCACACAGAGTTGAGACTGTTTTACTTATTTGTCTGTTTATTTGTCTCATATAGTGTGAAATGGTGTGTTGAAAACTACATAACTGGAAATATAAAACAATGACTGCATTACTATTTCCAGCATGAGCTAGAATAAGGTGAATCCAAATAAAATAAAATTTAATTAAAATTAAATATTCTAATATTACTTTCATGACGATGAAGCACATTTTTTTAAATTGCATGAAAATCATTCTTTTTGAAAATAAAATATTTTTAATTGCAATAAATTAAATACAGTAGACCTAGATTAAATACTAATGTGAATTATACTTAAATTTTAACTATATTCTGTACTTTAAATATAAGAGTATTTTACACTTTACAATTTTTTGTCACATTATAGTGATGTGAATTAAATGTGTTGTTCACATTATAGTGGGCTACTAAGAATTGGATTGTCATGAAAATAATGTCAGTAGTCCTAAAAATAGGCTTCATATTATTTTGGTGGAACAATGACATTTCTTGACCGTTTTGTGAGATTCGCCCAATTAAGGTAGTTGAACATTTTTGAACTTTTCCATTCATCTGTTGTCCTTTCCACACATTTACATTAAGATTTCTTTATTGTTGTCATTAAAAACTCTGCTTTAATGAAATGCTGTGTGATTAGCTCATTACGTTTCACCTGATTATCCATTAAATGACCAATGTCAGTGAATAGCGCTCTGGATTTTTGAACATTGGTTACATACGACCACTTTCCCACTTGACTAGAAGCCAACTAATCACAGGGCACTGGTTATCCTTTCTGTCATTACTTTTCACCCCCTAAGCCACACAACCCTCCTCAGGCTGATTAATTTTCACCCTAGCATGTAGCCCTAATGCTAATTTAGTAACTCTAGGGAGGCGCAAGATTCATGAGCAGAGCTCACATATGCCATTTAGGCTCTGCTGAGAGAGGAAATGTCACCGTGTACTCTAGTTATGTGTATGCAAATGTAGTTTCCGGGCAGTAGAGTGACCTCTTTCTACTCATGTGTGATGTTGATGGTCTTTTCTCCTTTCCTTTTTCCTCTAACAGCTTTGACGTTCTCCTGGATTTTTAATGAGTACCCGTCATTTGTGAAGCAGGATTCTCGTCGTTTCGTGTCCCAGGAGACAGGGAATCTATACATTGCTAAAGTTGAGCCATCTGATGTGGGCAACTACACCTGTGTTGTGACCAATACTGTCACCAAAACACGCGTCCAAGGCCCGCCTACTCCTCTGATACTGCGCAATGATGGTGAGAATGCTTGCTGATGTCTCAATATATGCCATACATTCAATCCCATATGCATTATAGAATTATGTAACTAAAAGAGATAAAAAAAAGATGATATATATGTAGAATACAAATTTTATTCAAAGGTTAATAATCTGTTTCTCTGCAAATTTTAAGATGCTGTGGCAGCATGTTTTGGTGCCTCTAGGCTGGCATTATCATAGGCCCTCGAACTGAAAGGTCATTTGTCTTGGGCTGATCTAATTGTTGCTTTTCTGTGGATTTACAGTTTGATCACACTCATGTACAAGGGTGATAAACATAAATTGTCAAATATCGTAACAGACAAACGGAATCTAATTTATCTGAGTGATAGCCTAAAATAAACTTATTTTCTATGAGAGATTTTTTTGGTTTCTATTTTCTAGTTTTTTGGGTGATTAGAGGAACTTTTTTGTCCTCTAGGTTGATTTTAAAGGGGGAAAAAATTAATAATTATTTAAGTAATTGTCTTTAATTAATGAATAATCCTAATAATATTTTTATTTATTTTGATATTTCATTATTTTTGCCTTGTCTCCACCTAGACTTTATATTAATTTTTACATGATTATCTGAAAGTAGCTTTGATTGGTGTCATTAAAAAAAACATATATGAGAATTTTTATTTTCACAATAGGAAAAGTTAATTAACTGCTGACAAATGTATTGCTTTAGTTAGTTGAGTGTTTATCAATTTCTCCTCCAGGATATTTGATAAATGTATTGGTAAACGTTTCATTTTTCAGGTTTTTGAGTAGTCAAAACTGCCCTCAATTATATTTATGCCCTTTTTACCAGAATTTTAAAGTGCAATTAAATGCAGATGCAGTAACATAAAGTCCAGGTCAGCAAGGTTTTAAAGAAAGAAATTAATACTTTTATGAAGAAATGACACATTTAATCAATCAAAAGTTACAATAAAGACTTTTATATTGTTCTGAGCTGACTTTTACACGTCAGTGCTTTTCTTTTGAACTTTCTATTCATTAAAATATATTTTAAAATATGTATAACGGTTTCCAAAAAATGTTAAGCAGAACAACTGTGTTCAACATTACTAAGAAATGTTTTTGAGAAACATTTTATAATGTTTTCTGAAGGTTCATTTGACACAGAAGATGTATATGTATGTGTGTGTGTGTGTGTGTGTGTGTGTGTGTGTACAATTCAATGCACCAGTTGGACCTCAAAAAGGAAAATACTTATTTTTCATTTTTAAGTTCCAGCTGGCTGAGATGCAACCGATGCCTTGTCTGAATTATGGTGTAAAACATGTTGTCTACAAACCTGATATTTGTATCAGTGGTGTATGACCAACATGAGCCACTCAATGGCTACTGTCACAGTGTGATCTCTATGCGCAATTTCAAACCCCATTGTAACATGTCTCTCTACCTGGGATGCTACAGAAGGGGATGATTGCCTCTCCTCAACCCTTCCCATTTGGCAGCGCTGACATAAACAGCCAGAGTTAGACATTACAGATAAGCATCTCTTTGAGTCCCGCAGACAGCTTAGTCGCTGGTCCGATAGCACACCTCACAGAAACACAGAGGGAGATATCAGGGCTCCCTGCTATCCCAAAAACCTTTCAGAAGCTACCAAATAAATCAAGCAATAATAATGAAACGGAAAATAAAAGATTGGCTGCTTTTGAAATTGCAATTTCAGATGGAATAATTGAGCTTTTTTTGGAAATAATTGCGATTTTGCTTGTGACAGGTGATTGATTGTTTCTTTTTTATAGGTGTTATGGGAGAATATGAGCCAAAGATTGAAGTGCAGTTTCCAGAGATCATTCAAGTGGCCAAAGGTTCAACTGTGCATCTGGAGTGTTTTGCACTGGGGAAGTAAGTATTACAAAGATGTCCTCAATAGAAAGAGGATGTAATCAGTCTTTGAATTTCTTTTTGCGTTTGTGTTTTTTTCCCACGACTTAGTCCAGTACCATCCATGAGTTGGCATCGGGTTGACGGAGTCCCATTCACCCGTAAAGTGGATGTAAGAAAAACCAGCGGCGTGATGGAAATCCCTTACTTCCAGCAAGAAGACGCGGGCACGTACGAATGTGTGGCAGAGAACTCGAAAGGAAGAAACTCTGTGCAGGGAAAGCTGTCTTTCTTTGGTAAGTCTAGAGATGCATGAATATTTGAACAGGGAAAGCCACATGTCACGTTCATTGAAGTGAAGGACATGATGCAGGACTCTGCCTTTCCAGTCTTCAACCCTGACCAGCAGAAAATCAACTTAAGGCCGGATGTTGTGCTTTAACAGTGCATCAAAATGATTAAAGCTTCCCACTCGTAATGTCTTTAATATTTTTATCCAGATTAAAAAGATGAGAGGATGACCTTGTGTGTGTGTGTGTGTGTGTGTGTGTATGTGTGTTCCGTTTTACCAGATGGCAATGGGATTCAATTTGACTCCAGATCAAAGCTGTTAAATTTACTATGCTTAGATGAGGGGCACATATGCCAGGAAAACACTCAGCAGAGCAGCATCTGGATCAGTGATGACTTCTGATTTTTTTTGTGTGTTTATCCAAAAATAGTCGTTGATTTTGAAGCATATTTGTAGATTCTGGACCCAGTTGAAGATGTTCAGAACTAAAGGCTGAGTGGAGTTGCGTTAT
The DNA here is from genome assembly GCF_001515625.1 of Sinocyclocheilus rhinocerous. Classification (NCBI taxonomy): domain Eukaryota; kingdom Metazoa; phylum Chordata; class Actinopteri; order Cypriniformes; family Cyprinidae; genus Sinocyclocheilus; species Sinocyclocheilus rhinocerous. The sequence goes on from NW_015647084.1 coordinate 544,982, forward strand.
GGTCATGAATGATACTTGAAATCATATGGCTTATTAGGAGAAGTTACACTCTAAAAAATGCTGGGTTAAATACAACCCAGTGCTGGGTAAATTAGGGACAAACCCAGCAATTGGGTTGTTTTGACCCAGCGGTTGGGTTACTACGCAGAAGGTTGGGTTAAACATTTAACCCAACCGCTGGGTCCAAACAACCCAATTGCTGGGTGTGTCCCTATTTTACCAAGCACTGGGTTGTATTTAGCCCAGCATTTTTTAGAGTGTATTATTTTGCAAGGAATAGGATTTATAGTTATTTTTTACTGTTCAAAAGTTTGGGGTCAGCAAGATTTTTTAAATGTTTTTGAAAGAAGTCTCTTGTACTCACTACGGCTGCATTTATTTGGTCAACAAAAACAATAATATTTTTAAATATTATTAGAGAGTTTTAAATACTCAATATTTTTTAAAATACAATTTATTCCTGTGATACCAAAGCTGAATTTTCAGCAGCCATTACTCCAGTCTTAAGTGTCACATGAGCCTTCAGAAATCATTCTAATATTCTATAATTTGATGTACAAGTAACATTTCTCAATGTTATCACAGTTGAAAATGGTTGTGCTGCGTAAAAATATTTTTTGTAGAAACCATGATACATTTTATTTTAGGATCCTTTGATTAATATAAAGTTCATTTAACATAAAGTTCATAAATATTGAATATGTATTTACTGTCACTTGTAATCAAGTTAATACATCCTTGGTGAATTAAAAAAAAAAATTTGAACAGTAATGTATATAGTACAAATCGAGTCATTCTGTCCTATTGAAAGTCTATTAGGTAAAATAGCTATTTATTAGTTAAGGATTTAAGTCTTCCAATCAGTGGGGAAAAAAGACTGAGATTAAAACATGGAAATCCCTTTTACATTCTATTAATTGCATGTGAACCTTCAGCCTACATTTGTTTACCAGTGCAAATTGGCATGAATTGTAAAAAATGAGACCCCAATGGCTAGGCCTAGGTTTCTAGCTAGTGTATTGTGACTCAGAGGCTTATGAAGAGAAGCTTATTAGATATGGACTTTAAAATGAAGAGTTCATAACCTTTTCCCTTCACTGCCGTGTTGGCTCAATGGCATTGTTCATACAAGACAGCTACCTATTAAGTAAGTACCTGTAGGCTAGAGAGCAGTGGGATTTATCCTCCCCTTATGGGATCGTGCACTGGCTCTAATGCTATACCCGCATACCCAGTGGCCCATTTACAAGAATAGTCTGCAAGGAGCTCGCTGAATGTTTTATTATCCCTGTAGTCTCATTGTTTATTTTCCAAACAATGTGGGGGGGACAGGTTCCAAGAAAAGGGAAGTTATCCTAATGGGCTTCCCAGATGCGCAACGTAGCTGTGATTTATAAATGTATTAATTAGATAAATAGCTGGGGCTATAAAAGCTAATGTAATCCAGCCAAGGAGGCGATTCGTCGTAGGCGTGGTTGGGTTTCACTAATGCTTTCACTCCTCAGCTCTCATGCCCAGTTCTGTTTTGGAGAGACTTGATATTTATGATAATTCGCCTAGGTTTTCGCTTCGCTTCTGCTGTTCTTCAATCGTTTCCACCCCCATCACACCTCTCCTCCTGTCTATAAGTCAACTGCAGTATAAGGAGAAGGAAATAGACCTTTAGCATCTGGTTAAACTGGATTACCTGTGGTTATTGAATAAGATGCAGGTTTTTGCATAGAAATATGTCACACTAAACCAGCATTGATCTCATCAACAAAATTTTTGATGAAAATGGTTCATGAAGAGATTTTTTATTTTCTCAATGATAACAAAGGCAAAATGCATAATAAAAGTGTCATTTTTTAAAAATATTTTAATTTGATAATTAAACAATTTTAATTAAGTGTTGATGAAAATATAACATTGCAAGATATTAACAATGCAACATTGCAAGATATTAACATGGACATTTTTTGTTGACATTGATGCATTTTAAAATGTATATACAGTAAGTTTGGGGTCAGTGAGATAGAAGTTAGAGAAATGTATACTTTTATTCAGCAAGGACACAAAAAATTGATAAAAAAGTTACAGTAAAGACTTTTAGATTGTTGCAAAAAAAAAAAAAAAAAGCTGTTCGTTTGAACTTGATATTCATTAAAGAATCCTGAAAAAAAAACACTGTTTCCACAAGAAAAAAAAAAGAAAAAAAATTATACATCACAACCATTTTAACACTGATATAAATGATTAATTAGAAATGTTACTTTTTCAAAATCAATCTTTTTACTGCATCATTGATTGTAAATGCAGACTTGTGAGCATAAGAGGCTTCTTTCAAAAACATTAAAAAGATTACTGAACTCAAACATTTTAATGGTAAATAGTTGGTTTTATTTTCCAGTTTCTTATCAACTAAATGTCGTTTGAGTAATTTGACTAAAATTATTGAATATTACATGGCAAAATATTGACAAGTTTAATCGATATTTTCATCAAAAACAAAACGTGTGACTTCAAGTGTAACATTTGTAAAAATGAGCACTGTAAATTAAGGTTTCAGTGTAATTTGAGCCAAAGAAACAGATTTTTTGATGGTTTGACATATGTAATTGAAAGTTTCTGAGACTGTGGTCTTTCCCCATTCAAGTCGATAGAACTGTATGCCTATTAACTACATCAGATATCAGCTAAAATGGCCAGGAGTGAACTGACTTGCCTAAAAATGAACTCTCATTCATCTGCCAGTTATCACTCATTCTATGCTTTAAGCTATTCGTAATCATTTACAACACACCTTAAAACATATAAAAGGCATATAAAAAAGCAGCGACGGGTTGACGTTTATCCTGTTCGCGGCTCTGGGATTCTTCAATGGCAGGATTAGCCTACGGACAGACCTCTTGACTTACCACTCAGATCTCTCTCTCCCTTCTCCTCTATTTCACTCTGTATCTTATTCTCTTCCCCAATGTTTTTCCCTTTACCTGTTAGGTGATAAAAATCTGTAATCTTATTTTGAAGTCCCATGGAATTAGGCCTACAAGACATTCATCAGCAGAGCAAGGGAATGAGGCGATCAATAAGTATATCTCATGTTTATCACTTCCACTGGCAGCAGCAAAGCAGGAGGAGACACTCAAAGCCTTTCATTCTTTCTGCTTGCGTTGGCTTGATTAGCAATTGCCCTCAAATGTTTTTGTTGCCTTCATTAGTCCTATTCTTCGCTTTGCTATGAAGATTGTGTACCTCTAACAGGTACACGTATAAAGAGGGTTGTTTTAAAGATGTTTTTGTGTTTATGAGTGCCTTTATCAGTATTGATCATTCAAGGGGTCATGTTATAAATTTTAGCATTTTATTTTTCCCACATATAATGTTAGTCAAGATTTTTATGCATCAATAATTTTTTCACCCCATATCTAATCCTTAACGGGGTCATATGATGTTGCTAAAAAGAACATTATTTTGTGTATTTGGTGTAATGAAATGCGGTTTAAGGTTAAAAAAACACATTATTGGAATGAGTCTGTCAAGCTCAAAAATTAAAAAAAAAAGTCTTAGTGGACTAGAAAATGTTAGGAAAGTTTGTTTTTTCATGATATGAACTCTTTAAAGAGACATAATAAATGGTTTGAATGTTGTATTTGGTAGGTAGGGCTGCATTTAAGATCACTCAAGTTTCACAAAAAGGTTCTTACATCCAGAGTTCCCCTACACAGAAAAACAGATGTTCTTCTGAGTACATTATGATTGCTAGGGACACAGAAAACATCTATCATAATCACAGTATGCCACTGAATAAGCTTTCAGTTGCTATTAAGGATGCTGAGAGCTCATTTTGACCTCTCTACCTCTCATTCCTCTCAAGTTTGACTTGTGGGCGTGAAATGTTGAGAGTGTTTGTGTGCCCTGTGGGCAAGGCTAAGTCAGGCCCTGACTGCTTACTCTCATTTAAACAGTGGGGTTTAAAAGTCAATACTCTCCCAGTGAGTGCGAGATAGACTGAGTGGCAGTGACTTAAGGGATACGAGCAGCACTTCGGTCTTCAGTAGATGTTTGACAGTTTGTGACTTATATGTGATTGGTTTGCAGCATCAGGAATATAATAAAACATACAGTTCACCGTAAAAATGAAAACTGTTATCATTTGCTATTGTGTCGTTGTATCAAACCTGTTTGACTTTCTTTTGAAGATTGAGCCTAAAAGATTGAGGCTTTTCAAGCTTCAAAAAGGATGCAAAAGCACCATAAAAGCAGTATTGCAACCAAATGTTCATGATTTGGTGAGACCAAATGTTAAAGTATCAGTGGAGGCTATTTAAGATGTATTCCAAATCTTCTGGAGTCATGCAATGGTTTTAATAGCAATAAAGAGACTAAATTGTAAGCTTTTCATTGATAATCATCCTGCCGACTAACATGAGAACCACCTCAGCCAAATGATTAATTGGATAGATCTGAGTCAAATTCATTCATGATTCGAACATCACTACTTCCCATTTCCATTTACAATGGAAAACGGTCATCAGCTAAACTTTGCACTTAACGAACTTGTTTATATATTTTATTGTTTGTTTGCATGTATTCTACCCATTTTTATCTGTCGTTTAGTGTCCTTCTAGGGAAAATGCTCATAAATGATTCTCTAAATGTGCTCTAAGTCAATTATTTACTAGGTTTGAGTTACTTGCATTTAAAAGATAAAGATCACTACAGTTTGTTTATAATTAAGCCATAATTTACCCTAATGGTATTGGTTGAGGTAATTTATGGTACTAGCTTTTAGACAATACTAATATATTAGATGTTATTTCCTTTCTATACCCACCTAAGTGGACGTGTGAATCAGTTGGGCCTGACTGCTGTTGTTTTCTTATGTGCCATTATTGTGATTACATCACACCATTTCCCACAGTTCATGGCTCTAATAATGTAAGTCCGCTTTGAAGGACACATAACAGGTAATAATCAAGGTTAAAGCAATTCCATGTAGTCATTACCTCTGCTGTTGGTTGTTTCAGCCTCCCCCCAGCTAATTGACAAGCCCCAGGATGTGCAGAAGGCCATTGATGACTCTCTGGTGTGGGAATGCAAGGCCACAGGGAAGCCCAAACCCTCGTACAGGTGGCTGAAGAATGGAGAGAACCTGGAGCCCACTGAGGTCAGTTCACCTCTGAGGTTTGAGGACGGTCACCAGACTTTTGCAACAGTAGTAAAGATACTGACAATGACATAATAGAAATTGCATTCAAAAATTGTAGTTCACCCAACAATTTAAATTCTGTCGTTATTTGATAACCCTCATGACTCCTGTGGAACACAAAAGAAGTCATTTTAAGAAGATTGCTGTCCACATGTTGTTTTGGACCCCACTGGTCTTCATTGTATGACACCAAAAAAAAAAAAATTATTTTTTTGTTCTACAGAAGAAAGAAAATCATACAGGTTTGGAACGGCATGAGTACATTGTAAATTTTCATTTTTGAGTGAACTATCCCTTTAAATATTGTATTTGAAAATATAGGTTTAGTACAAAAAGTACAAATTATATCAAATTTATTAAATCAACTGTGCAATACAAAGAAAGTTAAGAAACGTGTTATTTGTTGTCTTGTTTTTTAGGTTATATCATTGATTTGGTGGCAGTCATCACAGTAGATCTGCCAGCCATCTTTATTAACCTTGTGAGACCAATGCTTTAGAGTGTATTCCTTAATGGCTTCTCTATAACTGTCTAAATCAGAGTGAATCCACTGGAGTACCGGATATGTCATTCCGCGGACCTTCTATATAGGCCACTCCAGAATTATCGAAACAATAGGAATGGACAAAATTGAGAACATAAAAGCTTGCAAATATCCACCACTTGTTCTGGCAATGAGAGGGAATAGTGCCCCAAAAATGCAATAAACTTAAGATGGCAATAGCTAGCAGAAAGCACTAGCAATACTCTCTAACAACACGTTTTAAAGATTGAACCAACACATTATCATTTCATACCGCTTCCTTTTTTGGGAGTTGGTCAAAGTTATTCTTTAGATGCTTGAAGATGATGTGAAACAACGTTTGCAACCCATTTTACTTCATTTGTGTGACTTTCCGGGATGTTTAATGTGGGGGGAAAAAATGTAGGGACTTGATTTTTATCCATCAGGAATTTATTGGATTATGAAAAATGGGCACTTCATGACTTTTACAGTTGAGTTTTGGAAGCTACACCTCTCCTGAAACACTGACAGCACAAAACTTCAGCAGCCTTTGTGAGGTCAATGAAGAGAAAAGTAATTTGATGTGGAGCAAGTCATGACATTTTGATGAAAGACAACCATTTTTTCTTTGGAATAACATGCTGTGATGAATTATGTAAAATAAGACCAGTAAAGTGCACTTAGTAAGTAAACAGGACAGTTTTGATTTCATGTCGACTTTAAATAAGGTGCAGAGAGGAGCATGCTAATTATAGCTGTTCTAATCATCATTACTGCTCATCATTGCATAAACATAATTACTGTTTTACAACCTACAAACATCACCAAACAACACAAGCTCAGAATATGAAGGACATTTAAAAAGTCCTTAAAGTAAAATACATTTAATGAACATTAAGGCTTGATTTAATAGAGCCATCTAAAACAGCAGAATTTGAGCCTGTTTCCTTGAAGGCCGTTAGGAGAAGGCTTATAAACCTTTACTGTGTGCTAGACAAGCTCTTATTGTTTTGTCTTTCTCTGAAATCCGTTTAAACTATAGTGAAAGAGGTGATAAACATTTATATGTCTCGACATTCTATGTCATATACAACCTGTCTCCACTGAGAGCATTTCACCCAGAATTCCAAACTCCAAGCGCATGAAGTTATTTTTAGAGACTAGTAGCTCTTCAGAGCAACTATGGTGTGGTGAATAAAAAAATCAGTAAACTTCATGTAAATTAGCCTTGCTATGCGATGTGGGTGCAAACAAGACAAAAGATATTGATCCATTTAGAGACTGTTTATGTGTTCAGAGACATGGCCACTTGTCTTTCTTCATCTGTCACTCATTCTTTTTCATCTTTCACACCACGACCAGATTAGAATATCTATCAGCGCTGCATAATTAGCAGTCTGTGCATTTTATTGTTTTGCGCTTTATTAGAGAACGGTTCCAACAGAATACACCGCAATCAGAAAAAGCTCAAATAAAGTTCATTTACATGCGTTGGACCTCAGGAAATAATTGCTAATGCAGATTTTGCTGGTTAGGCTCCAGGTTTGTTGAGTGAATTTGTATTTGAAATACCGAATTTGCATAATGATCAATGTTTTACAGGTATGTTTGTGTGCCAAGGTAATTGCCAAAAGGTACACTTGAATTTTAAATGCAATAACATCTCTTTATTTTGCATTTATGGTTGTAAAGATGATTTGAAAGACCTTGCGCCTTTCTAGAAGCACGTCTCTTTGAGCATTGAAGAAATACCACCTAGTTTGTACTATGACAGACTGTCTCAAGGGCACAACAATCTCTTGACTGAATCGTAGCCCTAGCTTATATTTTGATTCCGAAATGTTGATTTTCAATGTATCCTGGTTAAATGAATTAATCAGCGCAGAATTATTACAATCTCCAAATGTCACCGTCAGCATCAGAGGTTTAATCAATTGAATAACTAAAGGTCATTGATGTAGCATAAGCATGGGTTGTTGACTTATACCATTTGTTATTTTCACTGGGCTTAATCAATGGGGACCTTTCATGTTCTTTCTGCCTTATTGGAACACAGCATTGCTAAGGTGACCAGCTAAAAACCTCTTCTTTGTAAATCATTGTGACGCTCCAGTCACTGAGAGAAGGGAGTGTGATGTGAGGCACATACCGTGCCTTGGCTAATCTAGTAATAAACGTGTCAATGATCTTGTTCACCCGTATCATTGTGCTTTTTTGATATCAGCTCATACTGCTTACACAGAACATAGCTTATATTTGTAGTAGTTTGATTTAAAATGTACCACATAATATAAAACACAGTGTTTACAACAGCTACAAACTGGTAATGAGGCCTAACATGTACGGTGTTTTGAACGAAAGGAGACATTATCGTCTTTTCAAAGGTGTAGATTTAAATCAAGACTTAGGAAATGAAAACGTCTATGCAGCCATGAACACGCACTTCATATCAGGATGAGATTTGCCGCAACTGTAGTCATGCATTGCGCTTTATGTCCTGACCCTACGGATTTCGAGCAGTGACATTGCCAATCACGGCATTTCAGAGCAGCCATGCAGATGGTCCCCTCCCTCAGGACCCGCCACTTTCTGTGCAGGCTTATTTGTCCCATATTATGCATTTGTCCCTTCCTCCTCACCATCAACACAAATCTCATTCAAGCGCAGCTTATCCCAAGGACTGACTGCTGTTTTATATGCCATGACTACAGTAAACCCTTTATTGACATTAAAAAAATGAATAATTAAAAAATGTTTTAGCTCACTCAAAAATGAAAGTTGTGTCAGTATTTACTCATCTCCATGCCACTCCAATTAATTGAGTGAGAAATAGTATGAGTTTTATGGTCTTAATGGACCAGGAGGTAGATTAGGATCACCAGAAAAAAAAATCTAATCAAATCACAGAAATAAACAAAAAAAGATACTCTGTGTGTGTATACACATTTTTACAAATATTGGTTTTAGATATTGTTCAACTTCTGAATTCAAAATTAAAATCAATTGCTTATTTACCCCCATAATTAACATTTATGTATACTAGACATTAAATCATTTGTTAAACTGATTTGTTCAAAAAAACGATTAATTCAGGAGCTGAAGAGATGAATGCCTTTATGAATCTGGATTCCTTCACTTTTGTTCAAAAATCTGAATCATTCATGAACGAAACATGACTTTCTTTATTAATTAGTCATTGAATCATTTACTCAAGCAATTCGTTAAAAAACATTGATTAATTTAAGAACACCACTGTGTTTTGTTTGGACACGACCAACAGTGGTCTCTTTGGCTTCATTTGGAGTTATTTTTATTGGCAGATAGGTGGCAGCAAATCACTGTTAATAAGTGAGTCATTACGATTGAACCGAATCATTTAAACGGTTGATTCATTCAGGAACGAAACACCCTCATGTTGCTCAGAGACACAAAACTGTGCTGTGGCTGTGTTTGGAATTATTTTTGTTGGCGAAATAGAGCAAAAACAGGCAATATGCTGTCTAAAACTTGAGCTGTCTCTTAATGAACTTGTTTATTGAGCTGTTGCAAAAAATCTATATAACATTTGTAATCATGGTAATTGTTGGAGAAAAACGGCACTCTTCGTGTGAAATTGATTAACTATATGAAGTGGTATAAAATAAATAAATTTTCGGCCCCCATGTCTTAATTTGTGATCATTCTAAATTAATTTTAATAGACTGAATCATGCAGTGAAAGAACGCACTCTGATGCGCACTCGCACTAGCTCAGACTTCGCATAATGTACTCGTGCACACTGGTGTTTTGAATGGTTTTTGCGAAATACTTGATAATGTCAAATGGCACATCGTTAAAACAACAATTATGATATTATCGCAGACAATATATAACGCACAACCCTGCTGAGGCATCTCACATGAGAAGATCTGTTATCTTGGCTTTTTATCCTTGCAGCACCAAAGCAGTATATGTAATTATTTTACAACTTCTGTTATTGGAAAAATACCAAGGTCCGGACCTCGGGGACTTCAATGGTGGGTACGGCCCTGCATGCAAGTTACTCAATATTAACTTGTTTATTGAACTATTACATAAAAGAAATACCATATTGACAATTGTGCTGCGTTGTTGTATTTTTCCCCATTTTTTAGGTGAACTATTCCTTACATACGAAAAATAAAGGGCTAAATGTGAAATATGAAAGGACAGAATACACTCTAAACCACAGCAGAGACTGTTCTGCCACTTTTCATGCCAGTTTTTAATATGAACCTGTCTTTTTATGAGCCTTTAAAATGTTGTTTATGTCTGTTGGAAGGAAACATGAGGTGGAAACTAAATGCTCTCAAGGTGACTAAGGCTGAAGGTTTATATATTTATTTATTTATTAACACTGGATATATACAGCTTTGATTGCAGTGTCCTGGTGTTTTAAGATGTCTTTCCTATTTTATGTTGTTTTATACACTATATTCATCAAATAACTTTGGTTAACATCAGAAGACATGCAGACTACATTCCATCACATATTAGAAATAGTATAAAGCTGTCAGATTTAAAATATTAGCCCAGCTTGTTTATAATGGCAAACATCATCCAGCCTCCCAACGGCTCGTCCGCGGAATACAGAGGCATGAGCTCTGGTTAAGAAGTAAACAAGCCAGGGCTTTATTTCCATCTCATAAACATACAGATTTATTGCCGTCGTTTTTGAGCAGCCTCCCAACGCAGTGTCTCCCATTAGTAATGAACACTCAGATTTATGATCGTTTCCATCAACCTCCAGACATAATTTACCTTCCCAGACACGTTGTGCTTTTATGCAGATTAGCAATCTCAGTAAAAGACTCTTAACGGAGATATCCTGTTTTCCACAGGAGAGGGTGCAGGTCATTAATGGCGCCCTGTCCATCACTCGCCTGGTGCTCTCCGATATTGGAATGTACCAGTGCGTGGCTGGGAACAAGTATGGAGAAGTGTACTCCAATGCTGAACTCAGAGTTATCGGTAAGTGAAACCTGGTTAATTGCATTTGACTGAAATATTAGTGTGGTTTGTAAATTTACAAAGCACAAAATAATGACTACATTAATATAGCTTACACTCTTTAACTCAACTATATGCTCCTAATAATGGCCACTTATGATTCATATAATGTAATTAGATGTGTAATATTGCTCATGGCGTGTGCAAGTAGGCAGTAGTTCTTATTCGGAGGTGATTTTCTGTCAAAAAGTTTTGTTGCTCTGCAGTGTTTGCATTTGTTCAAGAAGTCAAACTACAAATGACTTACTGCAAAAGGTTTCTGCATATTAAATTGCGATTGTCATGGCCAGTAGCATTACACTGCAGAGCTGTGTTTACTTGCCGTCTACATCCACATTCTATTCACCCACGTCTTTCTTTGTTTATTGTTTTGCCATAAAAATTCATCCGCCAAAGTGGCCAAGAAACTGAACTCACAGGAGAATAGTTGTCAGTCCCTCGCGCAGATAAAATAATTGAAGTGCCTTTTAAAAGACAGAGTGTGAAGATTGTAAAGCCGGAGAAATTATCATAATAAAAACTCATTTGAGTGGGGAACGTGGAAAAGGAAGAGGAAAGGACATGACATTTTCCCTTTGTTTTTCTTAGCAGAGAAAAGGAGCGTGTGATAATTAAAGTGTGCCACATACGCTGAGCCTCTGCTCTGCCATCTCTGGTTCTACATCATACGTACCCGTGTACACATGCCTTCCTCTGAAGTACAGTGATTAGAGAGGATGTGCTCTGAATAGTCCTTAATCCTCGTGTCTGCGTACCTGTAATTATGGTCAAATATGAAGGGAAAAATTGGCCTGATGCATGATGGTCTTCGGTTGTTAAATAATATTGTTGTTAAATATTTATATGGTTCTTTGTGTGTCCTTTATTTATTGGCATAATAAGATATAGGACAGAAAATAATAGGGATAAGAGGGGTAAATGGAAAAATCACAAACCGCTATGCCACAACTTTGATGTTTTCAGCCTATACTGTTTGCACAGTAACATCACTAGTGATCAGATTTTAAATTTAACTGAGATTGACATAATTAGAAGAGCCATTTAAATTGTCCTGTGACACTGATTCATGACACTCAATCAGTGCTGGTTTCTTTGGAAGCTTATTTCTGCAATGGATTCAAAAAATAAAATAGGTATTTGGCAATTTTCATATCACAATTCTGACTTTTTTGCTCACAATTGTGAGTTTATATCACTCTATTCAGACTTTTCTTAACAGAATTGTGAGTTAACATCTCAAGATTCAAGTTAGCTTTTTTTTTCTAAGATATAAACTCGCAATTCTGAGAAAAAAAGTTAGAATTGTGAGTTTATATCTCTGAAAAACATTAGAATTGTGAGATATAAACTCAGAATTGCGAGAGAAAAAAGTCAGAATTGTGAGTTTATATCTCAGAAAAAAAAAATTCTAATTCTGAGTTTCTATTATGAGATAGAAACTCAGAATTGTGAGAGTCATAATTTTTTTTTATTTTTTATTCCATAGCAGAAATAACTTTCCATATGTTTCCTTCCTGTGTTGATTTATTTGCTTTTGAAAGAAATTTATGGTTGGATTTGTTTTTATTTTATTTAGTTTTTTATATGTATCATTTAATTTTTTTAAGAGAAAGACAGTACATTTTAATTGTGTATATATCCTAAAAGAGAATTTTGTCATGCCACTTTACATGCCATTTTCCTTGTTTTGATCCCAAAACATTCCTTTATTTGTATGTAATTAAAATAGTTGCATGAGACATAGCGTTTCAGCTGTTTTTTTTCTTTCTGATGACGTATGCTCTTAAAATCTAAAACTTGTCTTTCGTTTCAGCTGTCGCTCCTGATTTCTTCCAAAATCAGCTGAAGAGCCACACTTTAGTCAAAGAAGGCGGCGATGTTCTCATTGAATGCAAGCCAAAGATGTCTCCTCGAGGCACGATCTCCTGGCACAAAGACAACGACGCCCTCCGAGAAAGCAGCAGGTAACTCCCTTATCTCACTCAGATGTCATTAGTCATATCTACGGATCCTTTCCTCTGCTTCAGTCTTTTTATATAATGCAACAGAACCAGAGCTTTTCCAGTCTGATGCAGGAACAGTCAACAGGACTGTAGGATGATGAGCCCACAATACTGCGGTTGTGCTCCAGATCTGTTTTTTTATATAATGTCTTTGTCAAATCATTTCTGTTATTTACTGCAACAAAGCACTGCCACTGACTTTGGCCATTCATCTCTGCCTGTGGAATCTCACTACAGCAACTAGAGAAAAAGCATGTCTCAGCATGTCTCTGCTAAGGGTCTCAACAATATGTCTCTAGTGGGATATGTGTTTCAGTTTCAACTGCTCTTTTCTCTTTCTTTAATTCTATTTTACTATTTTCTTACATTCTATTTTTCTCTTTCTGTTATTTGCTCACTCCCCTAAATGCAAGAGTTTCATAGAGAGCCATTTTCTGCAGACGTGTATTGCGGTTCTCTAACATGTGCCCTGTTATCAGAGGTACTTCCTTCAAATATTCTAAATAAACTGTGAAATATTATATGCATATACAAATATTGTTACATGAAATATAATCAAATTAGGGTGATGTGAATGCAAATTATCTCATACATTTTATTACTTAAACAGCCATTCAAAAGTTTGGATCATTATGTTGTTTTTTTCTTTTTCTTTTTTTCTTTTATTCAGCAGGGATGCATTAAATTGACAGTAAAGACATTTATAATGTTACAAAATATATCTATTTCAATTGAATGCTGTTCTATTGAACTTTGTATTCATTGAAGAATCCTGAAAAATGTATCACGGTTTCCAGAAAAAAAATATTAAGCAGCACAACTAAAATTTAACATTTATAATAATAAGAAAGACCAAAATCAGCACATTAGAATGATTTTTGGAGGATCATGTGACACTGAAGACTGGGATAACGGCTGGTGAAAATTAAGCTTCGCTATGACAGGAATAAATAACATTTTATATTAAAATAGAAAACCACTGTTTTAAATCGTAATAATATTTTGCAATATTATGCAGCCTTAGTGAGGATAGGAGAGTTCTTCCAGAAACATTAAAACATCTTACCGACCCAAACTTTTGAATGGTAGTGCACTTCATACCCGGACAGCATTTTATGCATATTAAACCAGTCTAAAACCAGCCTAAAGTGGTTTATAATGGTTCGTATGGTCTCCTAGTCTGGATCAATTCATGTTTAGTTGTTTTGGCAGGTTAACCAGCTGGTTTCCCAGCTTGACCAGCTGCCAAGTGGCCAAAGACTTTCTAAAACCAGCAAAACAGAACAGTCTAACTATCTCAAACTGGTTTATACTTTTTTTTCAGCAGGGCTATGATGCCCTGAAATACTCTAAAGGCATTTATTTCTAATTAGAAACTGACGTATATTTGTATCCAGACAGTGTATTTTCGCACTAAAATTTGTCTAAAAAAAGATGCATATTTCACGTAGAAATCAGTGAGCACACTCAATTATTCAAATTAAGCCTGATGTTCTTATTAACAGCCCCGGTATGGATCACACAGTCACTCATAACTGGACTCTGCAGGTTTATCAGGTGACCAGTGGTGTCCCCTCCTGAGCAAAGGCAGGGTGTTAATCAACTTCTCTTCACTCTTAGTAGGAGGTCAGCATCCTTGCCAGACCAGCCTTTATCAACAAGCATATAGAGTGGCAGCCAGACGCAGCTTGATACAAGTGCAGTATGTCACCGACCTGGAGCGTTTGCGTTTGACCACACTGGGATAGGCAAAGTTCAGCGCATCTGCGTGTGTTTGTGTATGCATCTGTCAGTGTGTGCACACCACGCTTGCCCATCATTTACATATACAAAGTTGGTGTTGGTGCTCATCAAACAGAGTGGCGGGCCGTTTGCATAAGGGTTACGCTGCCAATGTCCTTGAGCTGTCCTGTGTGAGAGGACAGCAAAGCCGACAAAGTCTTGATGTCTACACCTTGAAGAGTCAAGGCAGGAAATTGATTTGCCATGTGACGTCTTTCTCCTTTTCAGTTTGTTTGCATCTCTTCTTTATTCTTTTAAACACTAAATTCAGGAATTGTATCCACAGATTTGTGCCTCAAAAAGTGTTTGACACTGACAGTAAGTGACACTTAAAAATGTCTGAATGTGATTGCATTCAATGACAAAATATCAAAATAAGTGGCATTTATTTTCAGGAAGGATAGAACATGCATCCTTTTCAAGCAAAACATTTCAAAAAAAGAAATTTGTTAGATTTTAAATGATAAAACAAAAGCATTTGGATACTTAATGGTTGTCACACTTAATTGCTGGTCACTGGCTTCGTGAATAAAGTTATCAGAAAGAATTATCCATAAAAATGAAGTTAGCCTGATATTTTGTTATCTAATGCAGTGAAATTTAGACAATTTAAGTGTGGCCTAAGTGTCCAAAAACAGTTTGGAGCTGCTTTTTCTTGATCGTATCATGGAAGATTTTTTTATTGTCCTGCCTGGCACAAAAACATCCTAAACCCTACCACTTTAGATAATAGTCTTTGCTGTGCTTTATTTGCTATAAATATTGTGTTTGTTTTGTTTTGGGGAACCAAGTGTTCCATAGTTACAAAGATTTCTAAGAGCCTTATCTGAATTTTAAAGAGCTCATTTAGGTGCCAAAAGGGTGTTTTTCTGTTTAAGTGGTTGCATTTTGACTCCAAAGAATTAAAAAAAGGCATCATACATATCTTACAAGATATTTAAATAATGAATCTTGCCACTCTGCCTGTGCAGTCAGAAAAAAAAATAAGACAATGACTGAGTATTTATTCATGTAAAATCAGAACATTACTTTTTAATGCCATTTGGGCCCTCTCTGTGGTTTAGAACAAAATAATGCTCTTTTTCGCCTTTGATAGGGAATGGTTTTCCACATAGACCTCTTCACCTATTTTGACACGGAGGTAATTAAAAAGAAAAATGGATAAATCACAAGTTTGCACGTACATGTCCCAGGTTGTATTGTGGCCAGCGAGGTCTGGTCAGAATGTTTGATTGCATTGTCAATAGATGGAAGCCAGCCAGGTA
Source organism: Sinocyclocheilus rhinocerous (assembly GCF_001515625.1). Classification (NCBI taxonomy): domain Eukaryota; kingdom Metazoa; phylum Chordata; class Actinopteri; order Cypriniformes; family Cyprinidae; genus Sinocyclocheilus; species Sinocyclocheilus rhinocerous. The sequence continues at coordinate 560,756 of NW_015647084.1, forward strand.
ACTTTCTGCAGAATAGAATGTATTTCTGGAAAATGCTGACTTTCTTTCAAGCTCCTTTGGCAATGTCTTGCACACCTTCGTACATTTATGTACTCATACGCACACTGATATTCATTCCAGTTATTTGTTATAAAAACTGCATAAGCTTCATTATGTACATCAAAGTAGTTCATTTCCTCTGAGAAATTAAAGTACTTTCTCAAATTAAGTACTTTTGCTTTAATTTGAAGGTAATTTTCTCAAAGAAAGTACTTTTTCAAATTAAAGTACTTTCTCCAATCACTTTAGTGTTTAAATCATTTATAGCTTGATAGCCAATAGTGTGACTTTGGGGCAGAACTACATGTTAAATGACCAACAGAAGACAGGAGCTTAAATAAATGAGGTTACATAAAATGATATACATATTAGGGGTGTAACAATATATTGTCACAATATATCACAATAGAAAAATGCAACAATGAATATTGTGGATAGCAACAATGTGTATCGTGTAAAGTTCACATAATATGGTAAACCTGGAAGCTCACACATTTGAGCTTCCATGTTTATTAATTATTATTAATAAATTAAAATACATTAATAAAATACAATATTTAAAACTTCTCAAATGTATCTAGTGAGGGACAAGCAAGCATATGCATACCATAATTCTGTGTTTTTAGCTAAACAAAATAATTAATATATTTATATATGATAAATGAACAGGTACTGTTTATCATATTACTATTATTAGTAATAAATTTTTTTTAAATTAACTCTAAAGTGTTGTGAGTATTGATCAGTATTGAATCATGGCATGAGTGTATTGTTACACACCCATCTTGCTTTTTTGTATGTGATTCATATGTGAAATAAAAGGATTGCAAATGCGGTTTCATGTCGGCTTCAAGATTTGCTTTATTCCACGTATTTATATTGCGTCCCTGTCAGCTCTCGCTAACCTTGTAAACAGCAGCAGGTATAAAGACACCACTCTCATTAAGTGGAAATGCCATTAGAGACCAATTCATAATCAGATTTATTGTTTTATGCAAATGGGTGTTCGCGTGTGCGTGCGTGTATGTGGATGCATGCTGAGTGCATGCACCTGTCTGGGAGCCAGACCTAATCAAAGCAGGGTGCATTTGAACTCCTTTTGTGTAAGATTAATTGGCATAATTGTGCAAGCTCTCCTTGATGGCAGAGAAGGAGAGGAGACGATGTCACCAGCAGGATAATCTATCTTCATAGCAGCAGCCCTTTTTTTTCTGCCAGAGAGAAGAAGAGAGAGATCGAATAGGAGGGAGAATTGCTGTTTCTGTCTTATTTATAACTGATGCGTCTACCTGGACATTCTATAGATCAGTTCTTCTAAACTAGCAGGTTGTGACCCTTATATGGGTCGTAGGACTGTTCTGATTGGAACATCTACTCTCGTTGTCGCAAACTAGTCTATGTCGCAAACTAAACTATGAAGCGTATTTTTAGGACTGTATGCATATGTGTGTGTGTGTGTGTGTAAATCTTACAAAAGTGATATTGCAAAATGAAAATCAATTTTATTATTTTTTATTTTTTTGACCAAGAAGATAGTGGCAGCTTCTGAACCGCACACAAAGTCATACACTGCAGTAAAATAAATAATACCCATAGGAGAAACACATAAATAAAGGAGATAGGGCAGGGGATTTGTTCTAGATATACTATCAGCTGTTTTAGGTAGGACAGGTCAGCGGATGGGCTGAGGTTCTCGAGCTGACTTTGCTGCGCCAGAGTGCATGTTTCCGAAGCTGATTTAGAGTTGATTGTACATGACTGCTGTGCAATAGTGTTGGGTTGACCGCTAATTTTTGCCTGTGCTGATGTGCACTTGTTTAACAAACAGTAGGTTATAATAAGTTTGTGTGCGGCTTGGTGCAGCCCAAGGGAGGTTATTAAGAGTGGCTGGTTGTTAGATACAATTGCAGCCTGTGTGTGTCTGTGTGCACTTTTTTTTTACTAATAGCAAATTATTTAATTGCATTGACCATAATATTAGGCAGATATTTGTATTTGAGCAAAGGGTTGTCTGTGGTTTCAGACAGGAAAGGTGATTCATTACCTGATTCATAATCTGAAATCTGTACGCGTTCAGTACTAGGTGACAATATTATATGTACAAATTTAAGTTAACACAAAGGATCAAAGGTTTTCTGTGGAGGCATCATTTTTAAAAGACAAACTAATGGAGAGTTGACTCTGTTTTTTTCACAAAGCTGTGTGTCTGAAATTGCCCTCTCTCAAAGAATAGCCTTTTGAAGAAGATGAAAGGTTGCCTGGTATACAGGTGCATCTCAATAAATTAGAATGTCGTGGAAAAGTTCATTTATTTCAGTAATTCAACTCAAATTGTGAAAATGGGTTTTGGAGGAAATTTGGACTGTCTTCTTTTGATCTTCATGAAATTTCTGGTTGTGGACTGTTGCGGAGGAAGTAGACAAGAAAGCCAGGGCCAAATGTACATATGGGTAAATCTCAGAAAAGTAATTGCACCCCAAAATCAGAAGAAATAAAAAATTATTTTTTGCTTAAATGAAGTATATTTTTATGATATATGCATTGTGGCATTATTTTTATGGCAAGAAACATAATTCCACCAATTCCCATGCTAAAAATATTATATATCAAAGTTATTTATACATTAAAGTTGTATTTTTGATACTTTGATTATTAAATAAGAGAATGTAATAATCAACCATAAAATGTCCAGACATTACTGTAATTATTTCTGACAAAAATGGACTTTGATTGGATTGTTCCTTAATTAATCAGCCAAAGGAGAAGTTTCACTTGGCACAGTAGCACAATAAAAAGAAAAGAATAAATAGTATACAAAGAGAAGAAAAAATTCAATAAATATCTTAACATCAAGGAAAATATTATAAATAATATGAAATGTGGTCAGTTGGTCAAATATGGTCAAAATAGATCAGTTGAGTGTACATGTATTGAAGTTATTGTATAATAGGTCAAATAAATAAAATTATTTCAGTAAAATAAAGGAGAATATATGTATATATATTAGGGCTGCACGATAAATCGCATGCGATATTTAACGCGCATCTTGTCAGAAAGCCGGTTCTGTAATCAGCGGTAAATCTCCATCACGTGCCTGCTTTCACATTGAGCAGCATTAACTACACAGAGCCGTTGTTCACTGATATACACGTGACAAATTAAAAGCATGTCAACAGTGGTTATAAAATAGGCTTCATTTTCTATATAATCTTTTTTCTAGTATAATTATTCTGTTTGTTTGCTTTTTTGACCTGTTTTTGTGAACATAATTATACACCAATAGACCGTCTTGTGGTAACACGCTAATGTTGAGTTAACTTCCCACTTGTAGATGCGGTCTGTGTCTTTACAGAGCGAGAGCGAAAGATGAAGCAGAAGAGCGAGGAGGAGTGGGATGAGTACACTCTATGAAGTGATTGCTTGTCAGGATGATTTCCATTTAAAAGCGCGTCTGCCACTGAAGGCTGTGGTGCAGGTGAATGAAGGGCAGCGCGATATCAGTTCAGAAAGCTCCATATTGGAGAAGTTGTGGAGGCAAGCACAAGCTGCTGTCATTGCTGATATAGAACGCGTTTGAAGACTGGGATTCGTTTACTTATCTAATTAAGCCCACTTTCCCTTATCTTGTTATTGTAGAATAAAGCTTTAACTTGATCAGTCTAATGCTTAAAAGCATCTGAATGATGTGTCGCCTTAACTATCCTTCCTTCAAAACCAGGTGTTTTAATATAATAATCATGGTAAAAACACACAATGTAGGCAACATGCTATTGCATTTATTAAAAAAGAAACTTGTTTATTATTCTTTGATGTCGCATTCAGTTTTGTTTTTTTTCTCACCGAAGCCCATTGTTCTGTTTTTTTCCCTCTTTTTAATCTAATTGAACACCTGTTTGGAACTTGCCGTCTCATGGACACAAAGATTGAACATGATGCCGCCATAAAACAGAGCGTTTCTCACAGCCAAAAAATAAATACCGAATACATCTTCCTCATTAGCTCACCTTAAGGCTCATCCGCCTAAACTGTTGTGTTGCCAGCTCATATGGTTCATTTTAATTTCATATTCCTTTCTCACCAGGGGAAATTAGGCGGTGTCAGTCAGCAGAATGTCATTTGAAGGGGAATGGGCCCACCAGCGGAGATCTGGAACATGCCCCAAAGCTTCAAATTCTTGGTTAAAACCCAAATGTAGAGGGTCTCTATCAACATATTACCCGCCCCTTTAAATATAGAATGTCATTTATTTAACCTCCTATGGCTGTGTTTTGCTAATGTTGGCTAAAAGACTCTTTAACTAGCAGAGCATAATTTGATATGCCGTGTGGCGCGGCCGTGCCACAGTTAATCTATAGGTATAGATTTGCACGGCAGACAATTGGTCAATCAAGATGGTGGACAGCACATCGATTGCCACTAATGTTATGTTTGCAGTCTCTCACAACTGATGCACAGCTTTAATTAAAACCTCAATGGTACAATTAGTATGAAAAAGGTATTTTTTGACATTTTCCTTAATGGGTTGCAAATGTCTAAAACCATATTTGAAAATCTGGATTTATTTTTTGACATTTAAACGTGGAACATTTTAAGATTTTGAACATTTTAAATTGACATAAAGAAATGTGGGAGAATTTGCGTTCTTTTTGGTCACTAATCACATTTGTGACATTGCACTGCTTTGTACAAAAGGTCAAATGTTTTGTTTTGACTCTAATTGTTAAATCAATAAAATAATTCTTAATGTCAAATTTGTCCTAAATTCGAAAAATGCAAAATATAAGCATTTTCACTTGTGGTTTCCGACTTTTGGACCCCAATGTATATGAATCCCCTTCCTTTTTACTGCAGTAATAACTCTCTTCAGGAGAAATTAGTTTAATTTGGTGAAACAAAACTCAACCAGAATGCAAATGAATGCAGAGATTTGGCCGTGATTAGTTTGGCGTGCTCTTTACTAGTCTAAGTGCCATGTTAGACTCTGTGGGATTAGTTTTATCTTGGGGGACTGGAGGCTAATATCATTTTTCAAAGAACGAATGTGCCAGCGCAGCACCAGTAATCCATCTTGGTTCCTTGGCTCATTTCAGGCAGCACATGCGTGTTGCTTTTTATTCCTAGAAGGAATTGTGTGCATATGAGTGTGAAAAAGGGAGATGACTATCAGTCTGAAAGAATGAAACTGAAGAGCCATTTGTGATTAAAGGAGCCCGGTTTGAGTACACCCACAAGCCCACAGTGTTTGGCCCTGATAAACACCGTTTCTCTGCAGCTGCTGACCCTGGGGATAGATATTGCTGGAATTAAAAGCCACTCTTACTACTGGAAATATGCCTTGCACTGCAAACATGAAATGATCAAATTTTCATGTATTTTTGTTTCTGTCTGGGGCTTTTTGTGTTATTCTGTATCTTAATATTATATTTAGTTTATTCTTGAGTACTGGGACAAAACAGGCTGCAGAACTGAAAAATGCTAGTTTATGTTATGGAATTGTTTTAGATTCATTTGTTAAACATGTCCTGCTTCTTTCATTTTCTCTCACAATGGTAATTTTTTCTTGTTTGATGCTCAATATAATTCAACACCATATCAAAATGATGTATCAAATAGGTAGTAAGTACTGATAAATTTAGCATTAACTTTGATGAATGAGTTAATTGAGTCAAACTGATAGATTCAAACTGATTTTTAGTTCTAGCTATTGAACTGTCACCACAGTCAGATTGAAAACCATGTTTTTTTGTAGCACGTTTTAAATGTAGTAGCCATGATGTTCTTTTGCTTGATACTAATAGAATCTACTTAAGATGATGGAAATTATCTCAAAATCCCAAATAATTTCTTTACAAGTTGTTTGATGAATTTAACACATACATGACTGTTTAAAGTTTGTCAGTAAGATTTTGAAATGTTTTTAAATGTCTCTAATGCTCACCAAGGCTGCATTTATTTGATCAAATATACAGTAAAGATTTTAATAATGTGAAATAGTACTACAATTTAAAATACTTTTTTTCTGTTCTAATATAGTTTAAAATGTAATTTATTCCTGTGATGACAAAGTATTTATTTGACAGAAGAACACCATTTATTTGATATAAATATCCTTTGTAACATTATAAATGTCTTTACTGTAACATTTAATCTAATTTAATTAAAGTACTTGCTGAATAAAAGTATTATTTTGTGGCCGGTGAGTGTATATATATATATACAAAGTATATACTGTATATATATATTTGTTTTTGTTTTTTCATATCATAAAAATATGAACACCTTTAAGAAGTTTCAGGACATAATGTTTCTTTAAACTTATATTTAAGTTTAAAAGTAGAAATGGTCCTGTTTTAAAATCTAATGGCAGGTTTAGTTTAGTTTCCCATGAATCAGTGATTTATATGTAGAATATGAGTGGCTTAAAGCAGAGCATAACATATTTTCATGCTCATTATTTAAGTCCATTTCCCACACAACTGATTTGAAGCTAAATTATTACGGCAGCTGGTGCCGTGTGGATTTATTTCACGTTGAGAAATGACAGAATTATCTTGTGGAATGGCAAGAGTTGAATGTACCCATACTAAATCAGCACATTGAATAATTGAACAGCGTTGAATGTGTTAAGAAAATTACCTCAGGATAAGTGGTAAGGCAATGCAAGCCTCCTTTTAAGGTGGGGGAAAAAGTACCGGCATACATCGCAAATCTACACTCAGCTCTGCGGCTCGAATATAAATTTGGCACCTGTTTATTTTAGGTTTACAAAAGTAGAGATTGGTACTTCTTCCTCCACGTTTGTCTTTACTCTCTTCCTTTTTCATTTTTACAAATCTCCCCATTGCCATGGAAACTTAATGCTGGTCCCCCAGAGACGAGGGGTCAACGTGCCTAGCGCTCACAGGAAATGTCACAGCAGCTTTAGCTCGCAACTGCGCCGTTCTTCTGCTATTTTAATACCGAAAGGAGAAACACACTATTGTTCACAGCTGGTTGTCTGAAATGCGCGCTCGGCTAGGTGTCCAGATGCTTCTGTCAATCATTTCTTATCACGCAACTGCGCCGTTCTTTTGCTATTTTAATACCGAAAGGAGAAACACACTATTGTTCACAGCTGGTTGTCTGAAATGCGCGCTCGGCTAGGTGTCCAGATGCTTCTGTCAATCATTTCTTATCACTCCCATTATATCTGAATTGCCAAGCCCTTTGGACACCCGCGGAGTGAGCGACACCCGCATTATTAAACCCAAGAGCCGTCTCTGACTGACAAACCAAATAATGCCCATCGCAAAGAATAGATAAAAGCCATGGGTGAATTCTATGTGAGTCAATTTCAGCGGTTTGTCTTGTAAATACGCCCCAAATTTGGAGCATATTAGAGATGTTGAGCTCATGGCACATTGGATTTACTTCACTTCATATTTTTGCCTTTATATATCAGTGTATCTCGAAGAAATCAATGTCTTTCCCAGTATTTCTGATTTATAGGAAATTTAATCAATATGGCCTGCATTATAAATGCAACTATACCACATTAACAGTAAGTCAGTAGGATGCTGTAATTTGTAAAAGTTTGACATGGTTATGTGAGTGTCAGATGCGGCGATAATGAATGTTATGTCTTAAGAACTATTGACTCGTATACACTAAAAAAATCAATATCAATTACCTGGCTATTGGAAAAGTGTCAGAAGACAACCTTTTCGTTTCCCATTTTTCCCTTCTCCTCTTTTTCCCTTGACCAACAAGTGATTGCTCTGTTGTTCTAGCGATAACGGCGAAACTCATCGGAAGGCTCTTTTTTTTTTTTTTTTCGTGGCAGTAATTGCCGACTAACCTTGAGGTTGAGGAGTCGAAAGTAAAGGTATGCTCATCAAGGTGGCTTCCCTTAAACAGATCTCTTGACAGAGCGTGATCTGAAATGACCTGTTTCTGCCTCCCCCGGTTTATTTATCCAACTGACAAGGTCGTCAGTTTATCAAACATGTTTCCCAGCAGAAGGCCTGCTGAGATATGGACACATGATCCATCTAAGTAACGGCAGGAGCTCTCTCACACCCCTCTTTAGGGTATTAGCCCTCAACATAGATCAGCCCTTCACGTTTGGGTCAACGCTCGTGCCCCATTTGGAGGATAAAACGACCTATCTGGTCCTTCTGTAGACGCTGCTTCACCCTGCTACATGACCCTCCCTCTGGGTCCTCGGTAAATGTTTTTTAAAAAAAACATCACTGATGGAACACAACCTCCAGGTAGGTCAGAGAAGGCCAGTTAGTGCAAGAGAGTTGCAACCTGCTTAAATGCACTGTCCTGGGTCATATCTGGGAGCTCGTACAGTTATGCAACATTATTTATGAGATTTTGCCTTTATACTTGAGTTATATTCACACTGTTAGCAATTCAAATGCTGCAGGTTCTTGAGTCTTTACTGTTGGTCACTAGTTGGCAGATTTATCTGTGCTGCTGTTGAAAGTCAGCTGCTTGCTTCACACTGCTGCCTGTTTGCAAGAGTTTAACTCTTCTTAACTTGGAATGCCAGTGGCCACTGTCACTCATGTTGCTGCCAATTGAAAAATTAATGACTTGGGTCATTTTGTCTTCAAATCGCTGTCAGGATGAAAGCTCCTTTGCAGGAAACTCAAGAGAGATGAAGAAGCGATGAGTGAGAGAGGGAGGGAATGGGATCAGGAAGTCAGATTTTAACCTGTCAGAATATGCACTGTATATTCTCTGAGAATATTTATAACAGCATTTTTTTATATATTTTAAATTAAAAACGTTTTAAACTTTATTTATGCTTTATATATTACATAAGCACACCAGTAGGTGGTGACAAGTGAATCATTCACTCAACTGAATTAATTTGTTCATAACACTGATTTATTCAGCAATGCCTCTTTTATTTTATTCTAATTTATCAAATTTTTGAATTTTTGAAATATTATTATGATGTTTAAAATTTATTTTAATCTGATTTTAGACTCATGGTCATCAAATCAAACACAAAATGGTTAATTGTTTTGCTGTTTGTTTTTGCAAAAACAGAGATTTGGAATTCTTGTTTTTCCATCATGATTTCCTCTTTTTGAACACAAGGTGGTCAATAAATTATTTTGTGTGTTTATTTCACCTTGCTTAAGACTGTTCTATTTAACCTAGCGTTAAGTGGAAGAAATTCTGAAGAGCGCGTTTAAGAGCTTGTTGAAGTTTAAGTGATGCGCTCAGACTGCAAATGCCTCAACAAAGTCAACAGAATTTTTATTATTCCACTCATGCTTCCATTTCAGAAGCAGATGTTTTGAAATGAAAAAGAATATATTAACAAATATTAAGGTCATGTTCCTTCACGCATTACAAGATTTTTCAGAATTATGCCTTTAGTTTTGAAAGCAAAAAAAATTTAAAAAGAGACCAATTCAGAGAGATTTCTGGCATAGACTTTTGGCCAGTAAACAGCCAGAAGAGGCAACGAGTACTGTATTTAGCCCACACTGTTCAGTTTATGATTACCAGAGGAAAGCTCCTACAGGATGTCTCTAAATAATGCCTCCTATCTGTCTTCCCCAGCAAAACATAAAAGGACATAATAGCTCGCTTTTGCCTCAGTGGCATAGATGACTTTGTACCAACTCTAAGTACACTTTTGGGGAGATTAGAGAATTCCCTGCAACATAGTGCCTATCTTTAAACTGCTCACCAGCGCCGTGTCATACAGGCTTGTATCCTGGTAGGAGATTTACAGCTGTCCTTATTAGCTGTTACGAACAGGAGATGAGGAGACCAGCACTCAGGTTCATCTCGCTGGTGAATTATTGATAGGTCTTCGTTCGCTCAGACTTGATGGAGGGACTGGTGTGCTTGTCCAGGAATAGATGCTCTCCGAGTATGTTGAAGTCCACAGACTGCACCACCAACCTTAGGATTCTCCTCTGTTTGAACCCATCAATGTCAAAATGCATCCATTAGGTTTGCTTACTCTGCTGAAAATACTGGCTTAGGAATTTTCACACTGGCTTACACTGGTTAATGCTCTTTTTGGTGGATCAGCATAGCCAAATTTTGCTGGTTAAACAAGTTATAAAGCCTGCTAGAGACACCGTCAGCATCTCATGATGATTGAAGGATGAAATTTTAATTGCTCATATGTTGCTCTTTCATAGCTCTGGAACCTTTTTAAATGACGTTTCATTTAAGTATGAACTTTTCTTTAAATGTTTCTCCTAAATTTCCCTAGGAGAAGCAAACTTTCTCAGGATAGAAATCTGGGAAATAAGAGACTTTCTCCTAGAATAGCCGTCTCAAACAAATGTATCTCATAGCTGCAAATGCAGGAGAGCTGCACAAAAGCAGGTCATTCCTTGATCTAGATAAGACAATGTGCTGGCCTATTTGTTGGTAGTCTCTGGAGGTATATAGGGTGCTTAACGGGAGGAGCCAGGGAGAAAGGAAAAGAAGGGGAAAACTTCACCACTATCATTGATAAACTGTATTTAACCTGCTTTGTTGTGACCTGCAATTGTTGTGCATATCCATGTCTTGATGTTCTGGCTTACTTTTTGTCTGTGATTATATATACGCTACCATTCAAAAGTTTAGGGTCAGTAATAAATTAATACCTTTATTCAGTGTGCAGTGATCAAAAGGGACAGTAAAATCATTTATAATGTTCTGTTTAAAAAAAAAATGCTGTTCTTTTGAACCTTCTATTCAAGGAAGCCTGAAAAAAGTTTCCACAAAAATATTAAGCAGTACGATTATTTTCAACATTGATGAGAAATGTTTCTTGAGCACCAAATCTACATATTAGAATGATTTGTGAAGGATCATGAAGACTGGAGTAATGACTGCTGAAAATTCAGCTTTGCTAATGCAGGAGTAAAATAGATATTAAAATATACTGAACTAGAAAACATTGTACAAATATTTCACAGTATTACTGTTTTTACTGTATTTTTATATTAAAAATAAAAATAAAAAATCAGCCTTGGTTAGCATTAGAAAGTGTTTTCAATATCATTAAGAATTTCTTACCAACCAAACTTTTAAACTGAAATGTTCCACTAAGATAAAAGATGTGTGACAGATGCTGAAGGCTTTCCACTAGATGTTGGAACATGGCTGCAGGGATTTTCTTGGCACTGAGGTCAGAAACTGATGTTCCAATTCATCCCAAAGGTGTTCAGTGGGGTTCATGTCTGGGCTTTGTGCAGGCTAGTCGAGTTCTTCACACTCAGTAAACATATTTTATTAGTGCCATCCTATGACAGTGCCATGGGCAAAATCACTGAGCTCTTCGGTACACCCTATTCTACTGAAAAATGTTTGTTTAAGGAGATTGCATGGGTGTATGTTTGATTTTATGCGCATGTTAGTAATGGATGAAGCTCAAATAATATGTGATTGTCCATTTTGTGCATGTGTGCAGAAAACACCATATCTGACCATTGTGTTTTAGCCATTTTTTATTTTCTCTCTTTTACAATGTGTTTACCAAATTATCATTACATTTGCCACACTTCAAAAATGTTAATTAGAAATGTATAATGTATTGGGGTCTCCCCAGAAACATTAATGAAATCCACAGTTTGTGGAAATGGATTATTTATATTCAATGTTTAGTCCACACCAATTAAGCATCTCTTCCCCTCAAGCTATCACAGCTTTTCAAAATAGTACCATCTATACTATGGCACCATGTTGTTGTGTATTTTTCTCTCTCTCTCTCGCTCTCATTTCCTTTTTTTACGCACATTCATAACATTATCATGTATAACTTGCTTATGGCTAACTCCTTGAGTATTGTGGCTAGAACAATTAGAATGCCATCATGAATTAATGAAGGCCTCCATTTTTTTCTCCTTCATCGTCAAGGTCTCCACATCATGCATTTTATCTTTGACGATGTGTTTTTAAGACCCTTTTATGTGCGTATGCACTACATGGGTTAAAGGACGTTATTGTGCAAAGATCATTTCGTATTTGAATTTTTGAACTGATTTTTCCATTGACCCACATAAAAACAGGTGTTAAAATTTACATTGGTTTGATTCTGGTTCAAGGATCAATATTTGAAAATATTTTAATGATCATTTTAAATGGCTTATGGAAAATATCCTGGCAGCATGAAGACTTTGTCCAAATACTCCTTCCAACAATTTTCTTTGTGGGAAAAAAACATAAGCATTTCAGTGCCACCCGTCTTCCTCTTAAAAACACGTTGACAGCAAGTTTGTTGAAGGTGGGGATTTGAGATCTGACAAGACAAAGGATTCTTATCGATGTGCAAAGGCTGAAAAACATTCAAAACTGTCCCGAAATTGCACTCTTTTCCCCCAAAATGGTCTCTGTAAGAACGTCTAGATCGTCTTGCATGACACACTTAAAATCTTTCCTGAAGTCTCAAGTCTTAAATAGCTGCAAAACCTGTCGTCATACTTATATCCTGTCAAAAAATACATCGCTTTTGTTGATTGTTGGCTTGAAATCACAGAAGCACTCTGAAGTAATATTATCATGTGTGTGTATATTTGCATTGCAGAATTGCTATACTGGAGAGTGGAAGCCTTCGGATATCCAACACCACTAAAGCGGATGCTGGCATGTACACGTGTGTTGCCCATAACCAGTTTGGCGAGGCCAGCAGCTCTGGAAACCTGCTTGTTAAAGGTATTTGCTTCAGTTCAGTCATTTTGAAGTCTTTGAGGATAATAAAGTCTCTTCTGCCACATATTTATTGGATATTTGGTTTTATACAGAACATTCTGCGTTATGCATCCGCCCAATCCGCAGTACAACATCTTTTCTGTATGCTCATATGTATTTTGTCTGAGTTATATACCTTCCAAAGCTATCTGATCTTAGCCAAGTGGAATCCTTTTATTTCCTAATGAGATGAAGGAGTGTAGTGTCAGAACACCAGCATGGGGAACCCGGAGGGACCCAAATCACACTTGTTGAGTCACTGGAGCAGTGAGTTATTATGCTGTATTAAATATGAATGAGCAGTGGGTGTGTGGTGCCGAGCATGTTCACTTAGAAGTGTTCTAAGGCTGGGGGGATTTTCAGGATGTAAGAACCACTCAGTTGAGGTCTCCATACCCTGAAATTTCAGTTTGAATTGGAATTTAGGTGTCAAACAGGATGCGTGCTTGCAATTCGAATTTTAAAAAGTAGAATTAAAATTATTCAAATTCAAAGACATTCTAAAGTTAAGCAGCTGCAGTTTTTAAGTCGAAAAGACAAACTTAAATCTTGGCTGGACATCCTTCAGTTTCAGATGCAATTCAAATTCCAATTCAACTTCTTGTGGGGTTTTGCCAATTCATTTCCAACGTATTCATATAAAAGACTAATTCTTCAGTTCTGTATTTTGCACAGCCCTGAAGATGTGAGTGTCTGTTGTCTGGTTGTGGGCGTTACAAAATGTTGTAAGCCCAGTGAAATGAATCACATATGTGATAAATTGCAACATTATGCATTAAGGAAAGGAATTAATTAAGGCCATTTGGAGCAGTCCGGACTCATTTTATATTTAATTCTGTTTTTAAATTGGATGGGATGCCAGCAGTACTTGAACCACCAACTGTTATTTGCCCAGAAAGTTGGCAAAAATTCATAATGAAGGTGAACCAGGCAGCACGACTACAAATTTAGATTTAGTTACAGTATTTGGCAAAGGTCAAAATAAATTAGGAGAACGGCTGTGAAAAAATAATACACCAAAATCACAGATTTTTCTAACTGGTCCGGATTGGATTTTTCAAAGGTCGCCCAAGGTGGCTGAAGAACAGTGGCTAATTTGTTCTATAATTTTTACTGAGAGATAAAATCAAAAGTGCAACTGTGAAACACAATTTTACCTAAACTCCTAAGGGAAAATTAATGTTGTCCGAATAGGGCTTTTCCTTCATATTATAGTTTGTTTATTTAGGATAAATTCAATCCAAGAGCTTCAGAAAGTAAGTAAGGGTGAGTAAATTAATGACAGAATTTTCGTTTTTGGGGTAACTAACCCTTTAAACTAGCCTTTTCCAGTACAGCTATCAGAAGCACTTAGTAAAAGTGGTTTCCAACCATTTTATTGATGGTCTTTCAAATATATGTCCTTAACAAACATTCAGGAGGTTTATTTTAATGTGATCCTGCAGAAAGCAAAGTTACAGGTCTATAAAAACCTCTGTATTTATCACCTCACTCACATAAAGTTCTTTTAAAAGTGAATAATTTCTCAAACCGCAGGGCTTCTTGTGCCTTAAGTTTGACGTTTTAGTCTACTTCATTAACCTTTATCAGCCATTGAAACCCTAAATCATTGCATGTCAAGGGGAGATCCATCAAAAACTCAATAAATATTGAGTTTCCTTCATTTTGTATTCGTATGTATTATCAAGTTATTGACATGATGCATGGCAACGTGGTGCGAGTAAATGGCATTTATAGATAGATGGACTGGGGCAGAGGACCTTAAACACGACTGATAGATATATTCAATGACGCTGGGCACTTTTCACTTGCCAAACATGTCAACCGAAGTGATACGCCACTGGCAGCTATATGTCAACCTCCATTTTATCTCCATTAGTATGTCAGATGGGTGTACACATGCTGCATCAGCAAAGAAAATCTTTTTTCAGCAAAGACAACTTTAGATGGACGCAAAAACCTTATGCACTGCAAAAACATCTCATTTAGTATTCATAAGTATTTGTTTGTTCACATAATCAAACTGATACCATATGGATAGCTTCTAAAATGTATATTATTATATGTGAAATTTGACCATTTTTTTTATTTATTTTTATTTTAAAAAATTGAGATTAATGAAATTAAATTCATTTTAAGATTGTTTACCTGCTTGGACATTTAATCTATTTTATTCTTCTCAGTAAAAAAAGGGGAAAATTTATTTAAATTAATAAAATAGTCATGGAAATGTATGTAGAGAAACTTTATATATATGTATTTCTGAGTACATATTGTGCGAATCAGTATCTGGCCAAAAAAAACAAAAAAAGCATGTGTAAGTTTGAACACCTGCGAATACTAATGAGATCACGTAGTCCACAATCCACGTGTTTGTTCTTGTTCTAAGTTTAATGTAGTTTTCTCCCCCAAAAAAACATTCTGACATAAAAAGAAATCTGTTGTGACTGAGCGCACTGTCATGTTTACTTAAAGGTTCAATCCATTTTTGTTTCCATCCGCACACGTTAGTCATCTCTGAGGCCTTCAGAAACCAGCTCAACAGCTCTCTAATAAAGCACCTTGGAGGTAGTTCTCCTTTTAGTGGTTGCCATAGTGATCGCTTTGATTGTTTCATTTGCCCTTTTTTAAGATGCAAATGCAAATGTCTTTTGCATGAGTCATATCATAATTCTTTAATGCCACTGATTCCTCTATATTTAGAGATGATCCATAAGGCTGCCTGGTGTAAATGTGTTCCATAGGGGAAAACGGTGAACACATTTTGTGTTGTAACACAACATCTGTTTTTGATTTGTTTTTTTTTAACATGAAGATGAAAAGCTTGCATGTTATATATGAAATAAAGCAAGACAACCTGCTGATTCATATGATACCCGTTCTGTCATTTAACATCCATTAACATGGACAAATCCCATTATAGTTTATAGTTAGCTCAAAATAGTTTTTGTGCAGTAAATCCTTTATATTTTCACACAGAGGTCACCTCAGGAGGCTGGTGGTTATGTATGCTAGTAATTTCACCCCTGTAGCTCATTTTTAATTAGTTAAATTAATGGTAGTGTAACACTCCCTGGTACCAAAATGCCTATTTTGTCTATCATAAATCAGATATTTGTTAATACAGACAAATTGTTTGTTTTCTCTGCCAGTTACTTGTAAAATCTTAATTTGTCTGTGTTCTCATAGACAGGTTAATAATTAAAAAATGCATTATAGATGATCTATGTATGCGGTCAGAGTAGTTTAGACCGAGAGAGAGAGATGGATGAGTATCTTCTAAGTCTTTTATGTTGAGTCTCCTCTTTTTTTTCTCACCAGTGCGTGTGTTGTACAGTCACCCGGTTTTTCACTTTCTAACACTGACATATTTAATTAATCAAGAGTGAAATTCTTTAATCTGGAGATATTTAATTTAAGAATGAAACTCCACAGATCATTTCACATCGTAAAGGTTGAAAAGCTGGCTCATAATTATTATTATCCATCTCTAAAAACAGAATTATCTCTTGAAAGGATGTTTTATTTCTCATTTGCGGGACTTGGATTTCACACTCAAGCAATAACTGCTCTTTCAACTCAAACCGGAGTCAAAAAAGAGCCTAACAGGATGGTTATTGGCTCTCATCCCGCCTCATTACTTCAAGTCACCGTCTGCCCTGTGCATGTTTGTTCGTCGCATCATCCCGCACCTTTTTATTCCATTATTTCTCTTCATTAACGCAGTCGTCAAACATGTCCGCTCTGTCATTATGGATGGCATTTATCCAGACACTTTGTAATGCGTCTGAGTACGGGGAGCAGCCCGTTAAATTGGTTATCAATCAGCCTGCGGAGAAAGATGCATCTTTTCTATCTGGATGAATTGCACAATTATCTTCAGATTTATATTTGAGAGAGAGTGTCGCCGGCGTCTATTTGACACCCACCCTGAGCGTTTACTCTCGATTGTGCGTCGGTGCATCCTTGCTGACGTACAAATGTTCCCCTATATGATCTAGCACCTAACTGTCACTATCAATAAGGCGCTGAGACTAAGACAGGGACATTTACATCATGCAATTTAATTTAGGAGTGGAAACCTGGTTTGCCCGTGTGCATCAGCATCTGCCGTAGCCCTTATGGGAGATGACAGTGGTTTATTTAAATTGACTGCGGTGATATGAGGGCTGAAAAATACCTGTCACATTAGATTCCCATTGGATAAGTTGCACGTAAACCCTCCCAGCAAACAGCAGTTGGAAACCGAGCATTGTGTCAGCCCTGTTGATGTCCCAATCATCAGAACGCTGAGAGGATATTACCCAGATTAATTAGTCTTAATTAGAAATTGATTTTGCTGGACAGAGATTAACTGAGGATCAAATCATGTGTTTGGATGTTGGACAATGATATCAGAGCTGGGGAGCGATCATTCTCGTAATGAGTTCCCTTGCTGTTGCATGCGACGTTCACAGTTATCCCACCAGCACCTCGTCGCTTAAAACTGCAGTGCACGCATTGAAACATAATCAAAAAATAAATAAGATGTAAGACTGTTTAACCACTTTATTACAAAAAAAATGTAGTTACATTTTTTAAATGCATTTTGATAACAAAAAAACAATCATAAAATAGTGGTATAATATATTGCTTATTGTTATATTTTAAAATAAACAATAAGGAATATACTTATAAATGTATTAGTTAAGTTAGATATTATACTATATATTTTTTTCATTTACAGTAGACCACTTTATAATTTTATAGTTTCTTTTGGGGTTTTTTTTCACCACTACTATTATTACGTATTATTTTTATAATTTGTTTTAATGTTATTATAGTATATTATATTATATAATTTATAATATATACAGTATATTTTACTTTCAGTGGTGTTCAGTAGTGTTGTTGCACATTTGACCAGTAAATGTTCATTTTGGCTCATTTTCATTAAAGGCTTTTATAATTGTGATTTGATGGAATTTTACCCAAGGCTCTTTTGAAAAAGGACTAAATCTTTCTCAGATTGTGCACGTATCCAAGAGGCTCTATTTCAATTATTACTTTGTGATGTTTTCGACCCGTGTTGTCCGAGTACGCGCTTCAAAAAAGGGGATTGCAAGATCCGCAAGGTTATCGTGGAGGGTGGAAACTCAATTGGAAGAGGTTGCAGTGGTCAGGTCTTTTGTCAGTTTTCTTTTGGTGCGATTTGGCAGAGGTATTGGAGTGAAGATAAGGAGCCCTGGTCATTTCTAAACTGCCTTTGGAGTGTGCATGAAGAGAAACAAAGGCATGGAGAATGAGGACAGATATGTAAAAGATTTGGTATAGATTTTATTTGTTGGCCAAGAATCTTAAGAATCATGTCAAGTACTCATATTTTTGTAGGCACTTTGGTAATCATGTGAATGAAGCTCATGACATTTCCTGATCCTATTCCCTCCTTTTCTCCCCATTGTTCTCTCCAATGAGTCTATAAATTTAAAAAAAAACGGCAAAAAGGCCAAAATAAAAATGCTTATCTATATTGCACTGTTAAAACACAAATTGGGTTCCTATCCAAATTAAAAGTAAATTCATTTACTATGGACAGTCAATTGTCATCTTCAGTGATACAGTTTTGGGTTTTGTCCTATTTTTGTGTCTTTTTAGTTTTATTATTCCTCCTGTGGAACACCGTGTTTTAATGGCGGGTTTGAGTTTTTCATAGAACACACAGGAAACATTTACTTTTAGTTGTTTTATCTAGTTTTACTCAACATCAGTGCTGCATGAATGTTTTCTCGAAGTTGAGGGAAAGTTTTTAGTTTGCTTCAGTGGTGGGTTTTCATTGCAGACGAGGAGCAAGCTGAACATACTTTCTGCTCCAAATTTGTCATGAAAGTTCAATATAATTGCTTATTTGTATTCCTAATTATGAATTTTACCAATTTTGTCTTAACCACTCATGCTGAAGAAATTTCTGTATATTGTCTTTCCTGTGTTATGTGGTTGTTATATTTAAACAATAATATTGATAATGCATCATTATTTTATATATTTTTTTATTTTATAGTATTTTATTATAGTTTTATATGAGACATACAGTGTATATATATATAATTTAGCATAAAATATTTAAATGATTTGTAGAGCTTCTTGTACACATTCCTATAATAAATATAGCATACACACACACACACAAAAAATCACATTTAAAACAAATGACAAGGTCACAGGTGTGTTTTGCTAATAGTCTGACCTTGTTTGAGTTTGATTTCTTGACTCTAGCCTCAGCAGGGGCCTGTCGCACAGATCTGCGCATTGGCTTTGCTCAATTGCTTTTGTGCCAGATCATTGTGAGCCTCCCAGAACACTTGACCCATATGAGACCGCAATATTCAAGTAGAAATATTAGAGACAGACGAATAACGTGTAGTCTGGCTCTAGGATACTTCCACAGACCATTTAACCATGCTTGGTCATTCTGTAGTAGTGTTTTTCTGTTCCTGTCACCTTCCTTCTACCACTATGAAGCACGAAATCAGCAATACAGAAGAAGCTGAATTCATTTAAATGTGTGAACACGCTTTTGAGGTCATTGGCGTTTCTCTTCAAGAAAAAGTCGGTCTGAAAGTTTCCACAGGTTGCCCTGTTAACGTATAGGGTCTCATCCTCTCTCAACAGCTTTAATGATAGACAGTAATAGTAACAAGGTATTATGCGAGATGGATATCACTCCGATTACGCCAACGAGAGCTTGAGGGCGTCAGGTTTTTTAAACGAGGTTATCTATGCAATCTGTCACAAATGATGCTGGAGCAGGGTAATAAGAGGCATTTTCTCCAGTTCTACAACCTCGAGAGTAGGACAGCAGTGTCAGCTTTGCCTTGAATGAATTCTCAGGTTTCACTTCAGAGATTTTCTTGCCACTGTTCAGGGCTGCATTTGTCTGCATTTGAATTTGCGGATCAGCGCAACCACGCTTTCCCACATTGAGGCGCTACAATAGGAGGTATTAATAGCTTCTTGTTGGCTTACAATGGTAATTTTTCACCTGTTCAGTTCAGGCTGATGCTTGTTTAAATATAGACCGTAGAGAAATCCGCCTTGTTTGGAGACCCCAAGCCACTTCCACGCAGAGAACAAAGGGAGCCGAGGGACATCTGTCTACTATAAGAGACGGCAAACAATAACATGAGTACATTACAAGGAGAACCGGATGAAAGTGGTGAAGATATCGGGGGTGGAAAAAAGGTACATTATTCAAGGAATTCTCGCAACAAGTGCCGTTCCTACAGGAGAAGAGCGAGTAACATGCACTCTTCTGGGCTTCAAGGCGAGTGCTGTTGAATTCTGAATTAAATTGCCAGGCTAAGAGTTGACAGTAGAATACCAGGCAGTGCCTTATTGTCATCCCATTGTGTGAATCTGACAGACAGTCGGTGAGAGATCTCATCCAAACAATAAAAGAAGCGAGCCTCATCCAACGGCCCCTCATTGTGTTCAGCACAAAACCCATAGCAATGCACCTGTTAGCTTTGCCTTTCCAGTTTGATATCAGTCGAGATGGGGAAAGGTTGTTTCATGTGTCGTAGACCTGTAATTCCAGAATCGAATCCTCACACATAGATTGGAGATCGTGCGGGGTGCTTTCTGCATAAATTTGCACGCGTCTGAGGTATCGTTCACCGTGCTTAATTTAGTCAGACTGACGTTTCAGCGGAATACACACAGCGCCCTCAAGAGGTGCAAAAGCGAACTGCAGCAGAATTTTTGCACCTGTTCTACACAAGGCTGCACTCTGAAAGCGGAGGAGCAGGCGTGCTTGTCGTGTTCCCTCGTGAAAAGGCATCAGTCTCTGTGTGAACTGAGACTTGGAAAGAAAGTGAACTGGGCGCCGGCCCTGCTGGTGGTGTGTTATCTGTTTTTCGGAGTAGTGCATTCTGGGAGAGCAGATGGGACTTTAGGGGCTTAGCAGAGATCAGACAGTGACACATGGTGGAGCTCAGGGACCGTTCATGGGATATTCACCTCTCAGTCCATCCTCAGATATTGGCCTGTAAGCTGACCGCCGTCTGTCATGGAGCTCTGAACTTGATCTTACTTTTAAGCAATGTTCATTTGTAGTTTAATGAAAAAAGTTTATTTGAAATAATTACGATATGTGATTGATTAATTAATTGAATTAATCATAATTTCGCTCTTTGAAAATCTCCCAAATTAAGATAATTGAAAGACATTATTATGGCTGATGAGTCAATAATTTAATATAGACTACAGTTCAAAAGTTTGGGTTTGGTAAGATGTTTTTGTTAACTGTTTTGTTAACTGTTTTGTATTTTTAATATATTTAAAAATGTTAAAATGCATCCTTGCTAAATAAAAGTATTAATTTCTAGAAAAAAAATCTTACTGACCCTAAACTTGTGAATGGTAGTGGCTTTAGAGGTTAATAATGGTACTTTTTGAAAAGTTTTCAAGTGTAACCATTACAGTGGGTATAGAAAAAAAAATCACCTTTTGCTTTAATTACAGCCTTTAGTCTTTTGGGATTTGTCTCTACTAACTTTGCACATCTAGACTTTGCAATATTTGCCCACTCTTCTTTGCAGAACCGCTCGAGTTCAGTTCAATTTGATGGTGAACGTTTGAGGACTGCAGTCTTCAAGTCATTCCACAGATTTTCAATGGGGTTTAAGTCTGGGCTCTGTTTACAGAAGGAATGCTGTTATATGGATGGTAAGCTGTATTGGATTCCCGCCAGACATTTCGTTTGGTGTTGAGGCCAAATAATTCAATTTTAGTCCCATCTGAAAGTGTGTTTTGTCAAAGCTCAGTCGTGACTGCATGTGGCCTTTCTTGAGGATTGACTTTTATCTTGCAACCCTCCCATACAAGCCACATTTGTGATATTGTTGTCGTATGCACGCAATGACCACTCTTTGTCATAAATTCCTGCAGCTGCTTCAGAGTTGCTGTAGGCCTCTTGGTAGCCTCTCTGAACAGTTTCCTCCTGGCTTTTTCATCCAGTTAGTTTGGAGCAACGTCCTGATCCAGGGAGGGTCTGTGTTGTACCAAATACCTTTCACTTCTTAGATTTCACTGTACTTCTAGGCATTGATAAAGCCTTTGAAATACTTGTATCCATCTCCTGACTTGTGCATGTCCAAAACTCTATCCTGGAGATCTTTTGACAGTGCCTTGCCACCCATAGTTGATTGTTTGCTTCAGTTGCACTACCAAGGACTGAAATGCTCCAGGAAAGCTCTTTTCATGCTGAGCTAATCAAAATGACCACAGCTAATCCCAGTTAAAAGTGAAATGGCTTTGTGTGCCATTGAGAAGGTGATTAGCTACACTAGTGATTTTTAAGAGGGGGTGATCCTTTTTCCAACTCAGGGATTCTGTTTTTTATTTTTTTCTGACTTGTTGGTGTTCTATCTTTCACTTGGATGTTATGGGTTGCACAGAGTAAATACAGCTGGATAAAACAAAAACTGTGTCCATCTTCATTTCAAGCTTCAAAGCAACAAAATGTGATTATTTTAAAGGGGGTGATTCTTTTCTATACCCACTGTATATTGTTTTCCAGAGCCAACAATCATTACAACTGCTCCCAACACGTTGGACGTGACTGTCGGCGAGAGCATCATTCTTCCCTGCCAGGTGTCCTACGATTACTCGCTGGAGCTCAAGTTCACCTGGTTTTTCAACGAGCAGCTCATCCACTTCGGCAGCCACGGAGGATACTTTGAAAAAGTTGGCGGAGTAAGAAGAAAATAATTACAAATACCTTATTCAGTGGTTTATATATTTATACTGCATCCAAACGTTTCTGCTAATACTGGGATTACCAAGATGTAGTGAATAGTTTTTGGCTGGTCATGTGATTTCATCATGGCAGTCACAATGGAATATGACTACGCTTATATAGAACAAAATAACATGAGAAAATCTAGATTCCTAATTTCCTTTTATTTAATGCCACCATAACCTTTAATAAACATCACATTCATATTGTTTTATTATTGGCAGCCTACTTAGTTTTGGAACAGAGCCTTTTTTATTTCATTAATTTAACTAGTTGTTTTTCCTTTCTTTTAAAAAATATTAAGGACTAATGCTTTGCCTATTAGCTGGAACCTGATTCAGGGAGTCATATTCACTTCACATACATGTATGCAAAATTATATAAACTGTAATTGATAACATATTGTACTTAAGGTATTAATATCAAGTACTTTCAACTGAATTGTTGGGGTAAAAAAAATCACATTAATCCTTTCATTAAATTCCACAGTTTTGAGTTTGTGAATTTATGATAAGAGATTTTCCCTTTATATGTGCAGCCACTGACAACCCATTCTGTATTAATCTAGAGTATAATTACGCTTCCCACTCAGTGATATGAATTACAGCACTTGTACAGTCACATGCGTTTCTTTTCTTTTCATTAAAAGTTCATGATATTTTTTTTGGGGGGTGAGGGGCTGATTCTCAGCATCTTGTTCATCATGTCATCCGTAGGAGCCCCGTCGCCAAAGAAACAAGCGATGGAGAACTTTCTAGATGGAAGTGCTCTATTTTAAAAGCGAAAACTGCCACTCTTACTGTATATTATTTAACATGATTACTATGATTTAATATGAGCGATGTATCTTAATAGCAGCACTTTAAGTGAAGAATGTGGAGAAAGTGTATACCCTGGATAAGTAAAAAAAATGCAAAGTTATTAATTCCACATATCAGACTTTTGCTTAAGTCATTTAAACAATTCTAAGAGTCTTTTAAGGCAATAATAAGCCATGGTAAGGGAAAAAAAAAAAACTTTTATATATAATGTCTCATTAATCCTAGTTTGTGAACAGCTGTACAGAAAGCTGGGGAAAATTTTCAAAAAAAAATTGTTTTTGGAAGATATTAATACTTTTATTCAGCACGGATGCATTAAATTGATCAAAACTGACAGTGAAGACATTTATAATGTTACAAAAGATTTCTGTTTCAAATAAATGCTGTTCTTTTGAACTTTCTATACATTAAAGTATTCTTAAAAAAAAAAAAACATCATCACAGTTTCCACTTTCCACAAATCAGCACGAGATCAGCATATTAGAATCATTTCCAATGGATCGTGTGACACTGAAGACTGGAGTAATCATGCTGAAAATTCAGCTTTGCGATCACATGAATAAATTACATTTTAAAACGCATTAAAATTAAAACATATTAAAACATTTATTTAAAATTGCTGTTGCTATATATTAATCAAAACCTTAGTGAGGATTAAAGACATCTGTTAAAAACAACAACAACAAAAAATCTTATCAACCACATACTATTGGACAGTAGTGTAAGTACATTTTAAAACAATTAAAAAAAAAAACAAGCTAATTCAATAGAAAAAAAATCATAAGAGAAATAAATATAATTGAGTAAAAAATAAGTTTCCTTTCTCTACCCAAACTGTGAATCCTTACCATGACTTTGATCTTTCTCTTTTAGCAGCACTCGGCAGGTGACATCATGATCCGGAACATTCAGCTGAGGCATGCTGGGAAGTACACGTGTGCAGTGCAGACTAAGGTGGACAGCAGCTCCATTGCAACCGACCTGATTGTCAGAGGTGAAAATGCTTTAAAATCCATATAACACATTCACATTGTATATCTCATATCTTATATACAAACATAATCTTTTGCACACTATGACTATTGAATATTAAATGTCCATCATAAAAACTAACTGGATACAGTGTTACAGACTGTTAAACCAGCCCTTGAAGTATTTACCAAATAAAGGAAAAATGGGTTTTCCTGCTTTAGTAAAAAAAAATACCAATAAAAAAGGAGACAATCTAACTAGAGCTTTTAAAGGGGTCATATGATGTTGCTAAAAAGAACATTATTTTGTGTATTTGGTGTAATGAAATGTGTTTATGCGGTTTAAGGTTCAAAAAACACATTATTTTCCACATACTGTACATTATTGTTTCTCAGCTATCCAGTGCGTTGTGATCGGCCGAATACTTTAAGCATGTGACGGAAATGTTACGCCCCTAACCATACTGTGATGCCTTGTCCCGGCCGGAGCGATGACACAAAAACATTAAAACCCATTATAAACTAGGCATTTTTTGCATCCAGTGGGGACATAATTTCGGATTATAATGACTTAAACTGTCTTTTTACGCGTTGCATTGCGCTGCGTAAACATAAAACCATGTCTGCATGTGTGATCGGAGAAATGACGGATTTGAGACTTTAGTCTTTGCAACTTTACAGATCTTCTTTATGCACCAAGAGCTTGTGACACTCCAAAGAGAAAGGAAAAATTGAAATTGCATCATATGACCCCTTTAAGTCAGTGAAAAAAAGTAGCTCAAAGTTAACCAGCTTCACTGCTGTGCTTTAGGCGGCCGTTTATATGCAGCCTACAAGCGTGACAGAGAAGTGTGTGTGTGTGTGTGTGTGTGTGTTTCTGGTTTGCATGGCTGTCGTCTCAGGTCCCCCCGGCCCCCCTACCAGCATCCATGTGGAAGAAATCACAGATACCACTGCCACTCTCTCCTGGAGGCCTGGTCCTGATAATCACAGTCCAATTACTGCCTACACCATCCAGGCTAGAACCCCTTTCTCCCTCGGCTGGCAAGCTGTTAGCACAGGTGGGGCTCCTAACCAGCTTTCACTGATCAAAACATTTGCTGCATAGTTTCCTTTTTCCGTCCCCCTGCTTTTTCCTCTCCTATTATGTACTGAGATTTTCATCTTGTGTTTGTTTTGACTCATGCGCCGGCCTTTTGAAGGCTTGCGATAACTTTATGCAATGAAAAAAAAAAATGTATTAAGTCATTATTATGCTTTATATTATTAAACTACATGTGTATATGATGTACTGATTTACTAATATTAATTTACAATAATACATTTTATGTTCACCAAGGCTGTATTTATTTGTTCAGAAATAAAACAGTAAAACTGTGAATTGTTACTATTTAAAAAGCAGTTTTCTATTTTAGAATATTAATTTAAAATATTAATTTAAAAAATGTTAATTTAAAATATTTAAAAAATAATTAAATTTTAAAAAAATATTTTGATAAATTTGAGGAATCCTTGCTGAATAAAAGTATTAATTTATTTAAGAAAAATCTTACTGACCCTAAAATTTTGAACACAGATAGACAGATAGACAGATAGATAGATAGATAGATAGATAGATAGATAATAAACAATATTTTACAGTACACCATATACAGTGATCTAATACAATATGACACAACAATATACAAAAAAATTAAGCTGCATTATATCTCTTGACCTCTTTGCTCTTGATTGTACTGTATAATTTGAACTGTAGGGTGTTATTTTTATCTCTGCTTTCACAGCACCTGTCGATAAGCCCGGTTTTTGTATCTTACCTGCAGAGCCTATTATCTCACCAAGCTGGAGAGATGCATGCTGTGCTTGGTGTTTGTGTGAGCGTGTGGGGGGCCTGTGCTGGCTCACGAGGGGGCTCGTCTCACACTATGTGTGTGTTTTGTTTTGTTCCAGTGCCGAAGGTGGTCGGGGGCTCACATCTGACTGCTACAGTCATCGAGCTTAACCCCTGGGTGGAGTATGAATTCAGAGTGTTGGCAAGCAACGCAGTGGGCACAGGAGAGCCCAGCAAACCCTCAAAGAAAGCCAGGACGAAAGAAACGGGTGAGTGCTTCCGTCACGTTAGTCTGCATGTGGCTCTTTTAATTAGCGTCCTGTGGTGTGATGCACTCTTTCCATGCTTACATTGAATGAGGGAGTCAAACTAGAATTTCATAGAGACTTGGAAGCAGTGCATAGTAAAATACTAAAAAGCACTTTAGCAACCACACAGTAATATCCTGCAATGCTTAAGCATTCTTACGGCTTATTTTGTATGGGCAAACACCACTCACATTTCTTCAAAAAGGTAAAAATGTAGTTATGCATGCAGTTTTATAGCCTATAAATTACTAAAAGGCTAAATGGAGTATTAAAAAATTAATTTCTCTCACTGCAGGACCATTTAAGTGAACTGTAAAAGGCAAAAAGGTGATTAAAAATTGTGAAAAAGGAATAAAAATCTAAAAATATACTCTTGTCCTCATACATATATAATAATAAATATAGTAATATATAAATAAATATACACTAATGTTTTTGAAAGATCTTACTTATGCTCACCAAGGATGATTTTTTTTTAATCAAAAATATTATTTCAATGTAAATAACTATTTTCTATTTTAATATATTTTAAAATGTTATTTATTCTTGTGATGCAAAGCTGAATTTTCAGCATCATTACTCCACACTTCAGTGTCACATGATCCTTCAGAAATCATTCTAATATGCTGATTTGCTGCATAAGAAACATTTCTTCTTATTATCAACATTGAAAACAGTTAATGCTGCTTAATATTGTTTTGGAAACCATGATATTTTGCAGGATTCTTTGATGAATAGAATGTTCAAAAGAACTAAATTTTGTACCATTATGAATGTTTTTACTGTCACGTTTGATCAATTCAATGCATCCCTGATGAACCCAAACTTTTGAACAGTAGTGTATTTAAAATAATTGTAACTATCAGGGACTGCAAAAGGGGAAAAAAATATAAAAAATGGTGAAAAAGAAATGGTGACCAGCATCTAAAAAATACACTTGTTCTTATACATTACAACTTAAGTCATATCAGTTTTAATTGTCAGGTCACATTCAAACTGTTAAATCATACCATAAAAATGCTCAAACAGAAATAGTCCCCAGCATCTAAAAATATAAACATGTCCATGTACATTAAAACATTGTTTAACATAATTTAATTCAAATCATATCCATATTATTTGTTGAACTTTCAAATCATATGCAATAATTGAAATCTTAAATGGTCAGACCTGAGCTGGACTGAGGAATCTTTTCCTTCCTCCAGTTCCCAAGGTCACCCCAGCCAACGTGAGCGGAGGAGGTGGCAGTCGATCAGAGTTAGTCATCACTTGGGAGGTAAGATGGCCAGTGCATTTCACTCGCTCGTCTGTCGGTGTGTGTGTGTGTGTGTGTTTCTCTCCCTTAGTGAGTCTTTTGTATACAGTCTCCTTTTGCAAGCTGGCTAGACACTATTGTTCCCTTTATTTGAGGTTTTCATTAATCATAGTAAAGCGGATACACATAACACTTCATTTTCTGTAAGAGCTGCACAGCAATAACTGCTGCTGTCATACAAGAGAAGCAGCGAAGATAATTAAATGGAGTTACCCTCGAATTTTTGCGAGGAACTTTTCAAAGATTATGTTCTCTCTCTCTGTATCTCCTTTCATGAGGCATGTTCTATTGTTCAGGTTTGAGAGTCAGCTGGTGTTATCTATTGAGCTAGACGTTTGTCACAGGGAGCTTGAAACTTCATTTCAAGACTTTCTCATTGTATTGTCTTTGAAATAAAAATGATGGATACCACAGAACACCAACTATTGTACTAGAGAATTTCATGTCTTCTTTTACTCCAAAACCACCATGTCCCACTAATGCAAGGAGTACCGGTGGATTTTACTTTACAAAACCTAGTGTTATATTGTATTTTAAGACATCATAGGTTCTCATCAAGTATAAGACAGCATCTTTTTTATTTTTTGCAGAAAAATGGTTATACTATAATGCAAGCTCAGAAAAATCCTATCCAAGATGGCAGACAAAGCAAAATAGATTTCAATATTGATAAATATTTGTTTATTTTTAACAAAATATTATTTTATGTGAAATTAATTCATTTTTGTACTTGGAAATGGAATGGAAATGCAGTCACTAATATAAAAAATTGTATTTAAAAAAATTAATTAAATGTTAAATTTATTCATATACATATATGCGGAATGGAAATACAGTCACTAATATTAAAAATTATATTTTAAAAATTTAATTTGTATTCAATGTATAAATGTATTCATTAGGGGTGTAACAATATTCAAACCGAACCGAAAAACCGCGATACACCACCCACGTTACATATCATGGTACTCTTGGTACGTTGCCTGTTGTCATCTTTAAAGGGGTCATATGATGCTGCTAAAAAGAACATTATTTTGTGTATTTGGTGTAATGAAATGTGTTTATGCGGTTTAAAGTAAAAAAAACACATTATTTTCCACATACTGTACATTATTGTTTCTCCTCTATGCCCCGCCTTTCTGAAACGCGTCGATTTTTACAAAACTAATCGGTCTGAAAAGCGAGGTGTGCTCTGATTAGCCAGCTATCCAGTGCGTTGTGATTGACC
>NW_015647084.1:590463-595888 GCF_001515625.1 Sinocyclocheilus rhinocerous
GAGTATGGGTCACCATACTTGGCCACATGTCACGTCACTTTTCACTTTTTCACTTTTCACTTTTCAATATTACAGCGAGAATAAAAGTTACTCCTTCTTTCTTTGCGTGAACATTTGTGTGGCGTTATGCAAATCTTCCCACACAGTTAGGTAGATATGTGGGGGCGTGTTCGAACGAGCCGTTTTAGGTAGGTGTGGCTGACTCTTAACTTTTATAAAGAATATCTCTTTGGATTTGAGACTTTAGTCTTTGCAACTTTACAGATCTTCTTTATGCACCAAGAGCTTGTAACACTCCAAAGAGAAAGGAAAAAATGAAATTGCATCATATGACCCCTTTAAATCACAGTAATTACGACATGGCGTGAATGCAGCATTATTTTTCAACGCGAAAGTAAGCCGTTTTCTGTGAATGTGTGAGACTTCCGGTTCATTAGCCACTGTAGGGAAATAACGAGAAGAATAACAAAGAGCAGTAAATGGTAAAACTGTTTGCACTATAAACCAGTGTGATCATAATTACTGTTTTTAATTAACTGTTTGCAATATCAAGCAGCAAAACGAGTTGTTTTGTACAGCTAAAAATAGCTGGACGCGGATGAGACCGGAAACCATGAACATTAAATTTACAAATGGCCGCGCCCGCTCTTACGGGAAAAATAAGATTGGATGGCTGAAATCACATTAAAAAAATAATTAAATAAAATGGGCAATCAAAGTTACAAAACTTACCTTAAGTAGGCTACTGCATTGTTAGCTTAGTAACATGCGCCAAACTTGATGAAATCAGTTGTCAGTCGAATGCTTTTTGTATGATTCCCAGAGATTCTGCTGCTCCAAATCAGCCACGTATGAGGTTTAATTTCACCCACAGTGCAGTCGTAGAAAGCAGCTGACTGTGTAGGTACTATACAATCAGGCAGCTCATAGGTTTTGGAACACATCCCATTAGTTTTGGTCTCTCCATAGCAAATTGTTTTATTCACAGCAGACACTGGAGTGAGCGCTTGATTACAGGTGCATTTTTATTTATCCATTAAGCTTTCATTAAGCGTGAAAACATAATCTCACCCTCTTCTTTGAGTCACATGCCATGGTTTCGGACTAATGGATGCTATTTTCTGGTGGTCTCGGCGTTACCGCACCGCATTACTGCATGGTCAGTGACAGGCCGATACTTCAAACAAAACCACCATGATATCATTACCTGGCAAAACGATTTCCTGGGAGATGGAATCCCTCTCTTGCTGAAGAGGCCGGGATGACAGCTGTTGCCTCAGACCGCGCCGCAGCAGAGATTAGCGCGAATGCGCCATCTGATGCCTGACAGGTGTCAGGGAAGTCATACGTCCTGTCGTCTACACGGCCGAAATATGAGAGACAGGAGTGTTTGCACGTAAACTCGAGTTAATAGAAAACACGCCTTACAAACAAGCATCATGGTTACCCAGTGAAACCATGACATTTAGAAGTCATTGATTACCATGGTACATGTCCAAAAACGTGGTTGTTTTTGTCTATTATGTGCATGTACGATGACAATATGTTGGATAGGATTTATAATAAAGGTTATGTAGTGTATTGTAGATGTATGCGTTTTATTTGTGGGTGTGAATGTGTGTTGCAGCCGGTTCCTGAAGAGCTGCAGAACGGAGCAGGGTTTGGCTACGTCGTTGCTTTCCGGCCCTTCGGCACCACCGGGTGGATGCAGGCGGCAGTTCCCTCTCCTGAAGCCTCCAAATACATCTTCAAAAACGAGACCATTTTACCCTTTACTCCATTCCAAGTCAAAGTGGGGGTGTACAATAACAAGGGGGAAGGACCTTTTGGACCTGTGGTCACCATCTACTCTGCTGAGGAGGGTCAGTCACATTAACTGTAGCATTTGGTTGTGCACAACAGAGAAATTAAAGTCAAATGTACCTTTTGACATTTCGCTGTGGAACGCTTAGCAGGCAGTTAATAGGAGCCAAGTTAACTGAAGTGTGTTGCGCCAGAACCCATTAATCATGGTCTGCCTTGTTTTTCAAAAAGAGTTGGACTTTGAAGACATTTGTTGAATGAAACGGTCTAATCGAAGAATTTCTCCTTCGAATTCAGAGCCTGGAAGGGCACCCAGTCGACTCAGAGCCAAGAGTCTTTCAGCGTTTGATGTTGAGGTATACTGGAAAGCCCTTCCCTGGAGCACAAGCAAGAAACGTGTTCTCGGCTATGAGGTACACTAAATTCTGTCAAATTAAAGTTGCATTCATTATACATATCATCGTTATTTTTCAAAACCCTATTCAAAATCTTAAAAAAATATTAAAATCATTACAAACTGTTTTTATTTCAATGAACAAATGAATAAAACTTCAAAATGTGTACTTTTAAATTATGCTTCAAAAAATTTAAGCCATCACTCACATTTTCTTCAAATGTAAATATCAGTTAATTGTTCTTATTACTGAGCTATAAATAAGTTTTTTTTTAGTTTTCCTCTTAATTCTACAAAATAAATCTATTGTTGACATAAGTACAAAATTATTAGCTCATAATGTTGTAAACTAATGACTTCATTAGTCACATAAAAAAACCTGATATTTAAAACTTTTTTAATTTAAAACTACAGATCTTTAGCTTTGGAATAAAAACGGTATATAAGAAAGAAGTTAAGAAATTAATAGTTGTAATCAGCAAGGACACATTAAAGTGTGTAAAGGTAGCAGTAAAGACATTTGTAATTTTACAAAAAATAATATTTGCAAAGTATCCTGGGGAAAAATCTATCACAATTTCCACAAAAACTATTAAGCAACACTGTTTTCAACATTGATAATAATAATAAAAAAAGTTTTATTGTGCAGCAAATCAGCATATTAGAATGATTTCTGAAGGATCATGTGACACCAAAGACTAGAGTAATTATAATAAAAATAACAGCTTTGCCATCACAGGAAAAATTACATTTAATTGTATTAATATTCCACAAACGTACTGTTTTCACTTAATTTTTGATCAAATAAATGCAGTCTTGGTAAACATAGTCTTTCAAAGACATTTAAAATTCGTACCGACATCAAACTTTTGAACAGTAGTGTACATTAATAAGTTTGAGAGCTTAGGGAGGCTATTTCATCTTTGAAAATGCTATATGGGAGTGGACGGGGCTTCTGCGACTGCAGGATGTCTCTACAGGATTATGGGTAGTTCTTCAGTTAGGCAATTAGCAGTTTTGAACATGGCAGAAATCTATCTTAATACTGAAGAGAAAAAAAAATCAATTTCAATATAGAGAAAAACTTCCAGAGTACTGTTTCTGCGGTCGATAAACCTTATAATGCAGGCTCGTTACTTATTTAGCAACATCATTTTGTTTGAGGTTGTATTGCAACCAACTCCTACTTAGCGTTGTGCCATTAGATGTTTTTTTAACTTTACCTTTTGGTAAGTCATCTGCAAAAAATCATAAATATAAAGCACTGAGACCTTTCGTCCTCTGCTAACAGTTGTGGAACAAATACAAATGAGGTTTATATCATCATCCATCTCTGACTCTTCAGCTCAGACTGCCCAGAGACTTTTGAGAGGGAAAAGAAAAAACCTGAGTCAACCTGACTCAAATTATAAAATTATTCATTTAAAAATTATAAATGAATTCTTTCTCCCACTAGTTTTAAATGATATTGCTCTGAGTTTATTCAAGTTTAATGTTGAGCGGTTCTGTTTTGTCTTTCTCTGTAGTTGAGATACTGGGAGAAGAATGAGAAAGAAGACACAGCTAGTTTGCTAAGGACAGTAGGAAACCGGACGATGGCCATTATTCAGGGCTTAAAAGGAAGTACCACCTATTATATAAAGGTGAGAGCCTACAACACAGCAGGAACAGGACCATCAAGTCCAGCGGTCAACGTTACCACTAAAAAGCCTCGTAAGTAACTTTTTTTCTTTTTAAAAAGATTGACTGAAGAGGATGTTACTCAATGCATGAGCAGTTATGTTTAAGGGTAGCAACACTAGTATTAGATCACTGTTTTAAAGTTGCTATGACTTCATCCAGCCCCCAGCCAGCCGCCCTCAAAAGTCATGTGGAATACATCAAACTCCAAAATCATTCTGAACTGGGAACAGGTGAAACCTCTGGAAAATGAATCTGAGGTCATGGGGTACAAGGTAAGCCAGATCTTCTTGCTGAACTGCTGTTTAGCATACCTAACAAACGCTCTTTAGCCTTAAATACATTCACAATGTGACACAGCACCTTATTGCTCAATGATTAAACAGCTTTCAGTGCTTTAGCACCACCAAATGCTTTGATATGTGCATGACAACGACTCCAGACATGTCACAAAGCATCTATTGGTTTGTTTATATTGTTTTAGTGGAATTTCATCGCTGAAAATCCTAGTGTAAAAGCTCCATAGGATCGATTGTTTCTATTCAATATCTTTCATGTCAAATATCCACTCTTAAATATTTGCAGTTGGCTTATAGTTGTAGTTAAAATATTTTAAATAGAGTGATTCAGACTGATTGCCCATCAGCCCCTTATGCTATCTTCATGCATCAGCCATTGAAAATACCATATCATTCTGATAACAAGTGGGACTATGTAAATGGAGGTAATTGTTTAAAAATAAATTTTTATTGTTTTGTAGGTACTGTATAAGCGGAACCAATTCAGCAGGCCCAGCATTATGGAGACCAACACCACCTCAGTGGAGCTGTCACTACCCACAGATGAGGAGTACATCATCCAGATCAGACCTTTTGGAGAAGGAGGGGAAGGCAGCAGCAGCCGACAGATCACCATTCCCAAAATATCAGGTAGATCATCCTCTACTAATTGGCTTATTTTTAATTCAGTTTTGATTTTATGCTATATTTTATTTAAGAGAAAAAAGGTTGAAGCTTACAATTTCAGAAATAGAATGCATTATAAATATATAAACATCATTTTTAAGGGATGATTTACAATCAGCAGGTCATTATCACAAAATTTAATTCAACAGGGCGATTAGATTGAATCAGCCTGAAGGGATTTATTTTGTGCTAACGACTGGCTGACTGAACGTTATCCTACTAATTACACGACTACTCATCAAATAAATTAATAAATGGACAACTGGACATGAAATATTCATTAAATGATTTTACTATGTGAGCAGAAATATATGAATATGAGAGACTTGAATATGAAATGCACTACTGTTCAAATCATCTTAAAATCATTAAAGGGGTCATATGATGTTGCTAAAAAGAACATTATTTTGTGTATTTGGTGTAATGAAATGTGTTTATGCGGTTTAAGGTTCAAAAAACACATTATTTTCCACATACTGTACATTATTGTTTCTCCTCTATGCCCCGCCTTTCTGAAACGCGTCAATTTTTACAAAGCTCATTGTTCTGAAAAGCGAGGTGTGCTCTGATTGGCCAACTATCC
>NW_015647084.1:596605-679322 GCF_001515625.1 Sinocyclocheilus rhinocerous
GATCCACAGCGTGAAGTTGTTGTATTTCCTCAGCGACCAGCACGGATCAGGAAGCGGATATCATCCTCTTTTGGAAGACCAAATAAAGTAGTTTCGCTTTCACAACGAATCACACAGTGCCTTCACGACATGGCGGCGGCGGCGGCAACAACGACAACAATACTACAGCGAGAATAAAAGTTACGCCTTCTTTCTTTGCGTGAACATTTGGGCGGCGTTATGCAAATCTTCCCAGATCGTGACGTAGGTATGTGGGGGCGTGTTAGAACGAGCCGTTTTAGGTAGGCGTGGTTGACTCTTAACTTTTATAAAGAATATCTCTTTCTATAATATGCACCAAAAGCTTGTAACACTCCAAAGAGAAAGGAAAAATTGAAATCGCATCATATGACCCCTTTAAGATTTTTTGATGTTTTTGAAAGAAATATCTTATGTCCACCAAGGCTGCATTAAAAATGCAATTAAAATACAACAAAAAAAAGAGTAATATTGTATCACAATTAAAAGTGTTTCATTTATTTTAAAATATATTTTTTATATTTTAAGCTGTTATGTATTCCTGTGATGCAAAGCTGAATTTTCAGCATCATTACATCCTTTAAAAATCATACTAATATGCTGATTTGATGCTTAAGAAACATGTATTATTATCATCAATGTTGAAAACAGTTGTGCAGTTTAATAAAGTTGTGGAAACTGTGATACACTTTTTTTTTTTTCATTTGATGAATAGAAAGGTCAAATGAACATTTATTTATTTTAATTTTTTGTATTTATTTTTATTTTTTTGTATCAATGTAAATGTCTTTACTGTCACTTATCAATTTAATGTGTCCTTGCTGAATAACAAATGTTAGTGACCTGAAACTTTCGACCCTGTAATATGAACCTATAATATCATAATCTGAGCTCCTACAAATTGTTCCTCTGAATCTCCTCACTGTGTCTTCATTCAATCATTTGCTGATTCATTCTCTTTCAGGTCCCAATGCCATCGGCTCGGCTTCCAGTGTGTCCACTCTCTCTGCTCTCAGTACAATAGCTCTCTCCCTCACAGCTCGCACATCTTTATGACAGAACACAGCGCGGGCCGCTGACTTCAGACGAAACACTCTTCCTCGAGAGGAGACTGAGAAAAGTGACTCAGATCGATGAAAACCCATTCATACAAACCAGAGGACCTACGTGAACAATAATACTGGGATAAAGAGAAAAAGATTTTTAAAAACGGGTGTGTGGTTCGCTAGCCAATTCAAAAAAGATTGAAGGCTGATGGGATTGAATTTGATGTTACCAAAGCAGCTTAAAAAAAATTACAAAAAAAAAAAAAATGAGGAAAATGTCACATGCTTCTTTTGTATGTACAACATATCTTAGCTTTTTACTTTTTTGTTTGATCCAGTCGGTCTGTCTGTTCCTATTACAGTACGCCGGGTGTGTAGGAACTGCTTTAGATGCATGTCATGTACAATGTTTTGTAAGAGAATGCAGGTGTCTGAAACGTAATCATTTAGAGCAAGACATATTTGGCTGAAAACCAACTAATCATCATAACATGGTGACGGTCCTCTGAGGGTCACACGTACTTACAAGCTAAGAATCTCCAAGTACTTCTTACTGTTTACGACATGGGAATACTTGCACTAAAATCACGTCTGGAAGAAAGTGAACAACAAAAAAATAGCATCCTGACCAGAAACTCGAGAGAATGCTGCTACAAGGCCAAGTCGGACGTCTCTTTTTTCTGTCATCTTCTGCTTATCTGTTTGTGTGTCACATCTAGAGCTCTTCTTTGCCTTTTGTGTGCCTCATTGTGTGTTTTTGAAATCCTCAGGTCCTCAGAAAAGCCTTAATACATATTTCTTAGCATTACCTACTTAGATATGTGCTGGACGCCAGGGCTGTGAGTGGTTAGTCAAGCGGGATGCTGGGGTTTGAGTAGTTGGTGCGAGTTTATTGCTTCCATGTTCCATATTATAACAGCTGTATGCTGTTCCTCATTGTTTCAAGGCAATACAGTGTGTGTGCGTGTGTGTGACCTCTGCTAATGTAGAGGCTACGAGCTCTGCATTTTTTTTAAATGCCAGTGGGATTGGTGCGATGAAAGTAGCTTGTCATTTTTTTGAGGTGCAAATAGACGTACTGCTTTAAGGGACATGTGGAGCTCTGAGACTGAGTGAAAACAAATGTATGTAAATGCTTTTTTTGTATATTCCAGATCATTTATATTTAAGTGGACGACATCGAAGTTTCCTACAAAACTCATCTTGGTTTTTATCTAACAAACAGAATAGACGTTTCTTAGCTTAGCGTGGCTCTGCATGTGGATGTATTCATTCCATTCTTGATTCATTAGGTACTAACCGATGAACTTTTGACGAAAGGATACAAATAAGTTACAGTCATCCATTTCTGAAGATTTGTGTATCGGTGTGTCTGTCATAGCCAGAACGCTCTTTCTCTAAGCAGTGCTTTCCACCAAACTTCTTTGGCTTTATCGGAACTCCATTTATTGAACCGTATAACTTTTTCCTCCAAGGTTCTCTGTTTATATTGGATCACAAAATAAATTACATTTATAAAAATGATCACACAAATGTTTTGATTGGGTGCATTATCTGTGACGGGCTAACAGAAAACGTGATTATAAAGTGCCTAATATAACAGTTCAACCAGTAAATTTTGTCAATTGCTCACATCATTCCAAACCTATATGACTATTGTGTAGCTTCATAAAGGACAAGTAAAGCGCTGTTCAAAATCTTTGGAAACTTTCTATGAGAAATAGCTAGATCAAAAGGCCAAAAAGTTATTTGAGTAACCTTTTCTTATAGTGTTGCTTTACCCAAGTATGAATATTGTCATCATTCACTCCCCCTCATGCCATTTCAAACCTGTATGTCGTTCTTCTGTGGAACAAGAAGATATTTTGAAGATTGCCGGTTTTTTATTTTTTTCTCCAAGAAAGAAGCTAGTCATCCAGGATTGGAACGGTGAAAGGCTGAATAAATGACAGAGGTTTTATGTTGGACAAACTACTTAAAATTATTTGCATTTCTATATGTACAAACAACGTACACTAAATCATGGTCAGCTGTGATCCGAGAATTTTGGAAACTCGATATTGCCTCAACGTGAGAATTTTTTTTTAATTAGTAATTTTAATAAAGTCACTTGCTGCCATGTTTTGAGTTATAAGGACACTATTGGGAGATATAAAATTCAAATTTTTCCTCTGTAACCATTTACAAAGTTGGCAAGTGTGTGATGCCTAGTGATGTAAAATCTGCTAACAGCATGTAGTGTATCCCAACCTTTACTCATATGGGTTTAGAATGAGATGAGTAAGGAAAAATATAAATGAAGACAGAATTTTCATTTTTGGATGAACGAACCCTTTAATAAAACCGAAAACAAATGACCAAGCAAATTCCATATTTCACAACAGATAATATTACAGGTTGATTTGAAGCCACATGATATCATGCAGTTGTGATGCAGTACACTAGAATGTCCACTATGTGGTGTGTAAGGCATCGTCTGTGTAGACTAGACC
This sequence comes from Sinocyclocheilus rhinocerous, assembly GCF_001515625.1. NCBI lineage: Eukaryota > Metazoa > Chordata > Actinopteri > Cypriniformes > Cyprinidae > Sinocyclocheilus > Sinocyclocheilus rhinocerous. The sequence continues at coordinate 600,162 of NW_015647084.1, forward strand.
AAGACTGTTTTGACCTCGACTGTACAAATAGCACATTTTACAAAGTGAGCTTTCTAGTGTAATTACTACCCTAAGATAGGAACATTTCCAGACAAAATTATTTATGGTCACATCAATAAATACAGTATGATCCCAAAAATATGAAAGCGCTTGTCATTTCTTGAATGCAACACTGACTGGTGTTCAGATTGAGGAGACCCACACTGAAAAAGACTTATACAATGCAACAAAAAAAAAAGATTTTACATTATTTATTGTTAGGAACAGACTACAATAGACACATTTTATGTCACAAAATGATGTTGAAGGAAACATTTCCAGTTTTATTTTCCGCTACTGATATTTTGGTCAGTCACTATTCAATGTCAGCCGTGTCACAGCAGAGTATGAAACGTCTCGGCACTTTGTGATGATTAAAACAGCTAAAGCAAACGTGGCCTTTAGGCATCTTTTTCAAAAAGGACTCCGTCGTCGAGTTCACCTTCAGCCAGAGTTGGTCTGCGGGGAGACGCTGTGTTTAATACATTGACAGCAATAACAGAGATGATGTATGAGCATATAATAAAAAGCTAATTGGGAGCATCTGGGGCCAAAAGGAAGAATTCCTGAAGAAACCATGAAGCAGCTGTTGGATAAATGGAGTTCACTGGATGATTTACTCTCTTATAGATGCTGGAGGTGACTGACGGCTGCTATTCACTCCCCGTCTTCCTCCCCGACCTCCATCTGCTCCAAGATTCCCTCTAACACCTCCGCCTTCCTCCGCTTCTTAGGAGCATCTGAGAGAGATGATAAGGGGACAAATTTGTTTTAATTCAATTATAGAAGGCAAATGACTAGAATTGCAGCCAGTGTTGGGGAAACAACTTCAAATTAGGAGTAGCTTGTGCTTTGGCAAGCTGCAGTTTCCAAGCAGTTAATCAACAGTCAAACTGCAATTTGGAAAAAGTATAGAAAAAGTTAGTTTTAATTGTGGTTTTAAATTTTGTAACTATTTAAGGGGGCAAAATCTTTCAAATTATGTATTAAATAAAAAGAATCAATACTGATTTTGAAACTATCTGGCACTAAAACTATGAATAGACTAAATAGAATCAGGCATTGGTTTAACTGACAAATACAAAAAAATGAAAGGCTGTAACAAATGAGTATGATAATTATTCGGTCAACTATTTATTTGATTATTCATAAAAAAACTCAAATTTCTGGAAGCAACAGGATTAAATGAAACGGTCACTAAATTATGCAATAAATTAAGTTAAAGAACAAAGCCACAAATAATATTTGTTAATATAGATAATTATATAAATATTATAAATATAATTACAGATAATAAGGGTTATATAGAACATTTATTCACACATAGAACAATTATTTTCAGTATTTTTTAGCACTTTTCAGTCATTTTTGTATTTACTTTTTTTTTTAGATAATTTGAAAACGGATTAAACTGAGAATTTGATGTTTATTTCACCAACAAAAAGCAAAAAAAATAAGGAATTCTGGGAAAACTACTGAAAGATAACTATTGAAAACCAGTGAATATCTAGCAATTAGTAAATCTGTTTTATGAAGCAGCCAGTTCACTGAAATCGCCCATCCAACAAACTGATTCATTTTCAGCAGAGGCGGACAAAGTACTCAACTCCATTACTTGAGTGAAACAGTGCCAGAAAAACTCAAAATTGTAACATGTTACAATGCTACCAAAAATAGTTTGTTATTGAGAAAACGTAAGCAAATCAGCTTATTAAAATTATTCCCTAAGAATCATGTGACACTAAAGACTAAATTAATGGCTGCTGAAAATTTAGCTTTGCCATCAAAGGAATGAACTACATTTGAAAATATCTTCAAAGAGAATACAGACATTTTAAGTTGCGATTATATTTCACAATATTACCTTTTTCTGTATTTTTTTTATTTTTGAAAAGATCTGAGCTATTGTGCTTAAAATAAGGTAAGTGTGGCAAATTTTAATAAGTTACTCATCAAAACTGCTTGCAACTGTCTACGCAAAATAACTGTTGACTGTGTATAAAGCAGAGATTTTACCATGAAAATGTTGTGCGGTTTTCCGTCTCAGGTCGTCCACAGTCTCCTCTGCATCCGCCCACTCCAACACCAGCCTCCTGCCGTAAAGATGGGTACTGTGACACAGCGCTGTGAACGCTTTCTGTAAGAAACGAGCATGAAACCAAAGCTTGTGTTAGATTTCCTGCACATAGTGGACAAGATCAGTGTTGATTAGTTGTTTCACAAGAGACTACCTGACTGTGAAAAGAGACAGAAAGATACAGAGACAGATGCACCCACCTTGGCATCTTGTTTAGTAAGGAAGTCAATGAAGCCAAAACCACGGTGGGCTCCACTGATCCCTTTCTTTGGCAGGCGGACTGTCTTCAGCTCTCCAAACGTGCTGATAAAAAGACATGAATCCAACATTACATACTACACCTGCACTTCAAAACTCACATGACAGACTATTACAGGGGTACCATGTCCAAAACCATGATATTAGCATAGTCATTTTTGTTAGTGAAAAATACTTCACCAAGGTGAAAATGTTCTATGAAACACAATGAAGACAACACAAATGGCCATTAAATGTGAAACAAGGCTGACCAGAAGAGTTCTCGCAGTTCTTTGACTGTGGCCTGGAAGGGGATGTTTCGCACCAGGATCTTAGAGGTCGTCTGCTTCCTGGCAGTTTGCTTTTCCCTCTTGGATTGCGGCACGCCTGACCTGCAAAAACAACAGGAGGAAAACAGCTGTCACTTATGCGTGTGCCTAGTATTCAAACAGACTAAGAAACCACATTTAAAAGCAATGACAAAGTGATCTAAAAATAAATAATCTTTTTTTTAGCATTACTACCCCAATTCACTTACTTGACTTCTCTTTCTGATATTTTCAGTTCAAGCTGGTGTTCATCTACTTTACAGTGCTGCAAGAAAAATGAAAGAAGTAATGAAAAAAGTTGCCTGAATCCATTTCATCACATGAATATTTGTGCATAATAAGAGTACATAAATACAGCAATGAAACGGCAGCAGATGGTCATTTACCTGCAGCTGTCTCATGGCTTTCTGTGCTGCCTCTGGAGTTTTGTACTGCACAAAGCCATAACCCATTGATAACAATTTACCTGAGAGAGTGACAGAGAGACAAAGAGATCCAGGTGAGATTCACACAGCGAGGAAACAAGATGTGAGAAATGAGAAAAAAAGAGAGAGAGCAAAACCATTAACAAATACACAGATGAAATCGATATGGTAAATATGCATGACTGAAAACAAACCTGCTTTAGCTTTCTTCTTTGATATTGTGCAGCTTTTCACCACACCACATTTAGAAAACGTCTGTCAAAAGAGCACAATGAAAGCCATATGGTGAGACATGGGCCGTGTTTACACCTGCTATTAACATAACATCCGTTTTGGGTGATCTGATAACACAACACATGTTGTTGTGGCCTCTGCGCTCACCTCCCGTAATGCTTCCTCTGATGTGTTGAAGTTGAGGTTTTTAATGAAGAGAGTTGAGCCGGGCAATATTTGCTCTTCCTCCTCCTCCTCCTCCTCCTCCTCTTCTTCCTTATTGGCTGAGTCATTGTTCTCAGCAGATGTATCTTTTTTTTTAGCCTCTGGGAGGAGAAGGATGGACATGAAGGAGAAAAATGACAGTAATGTATCAAGTGACAGTAAAGGCAATTTTAAATTTACAAAAGATTTCTATACCAAATAAATGCTTCTGAATTTTCTATTCATCAAAGAATCCTGAAAAAAAAACAAGCATGGTTGCCACAAAAATATTTATCAGTACAACTGATAATAACATTGATAAGAGATTTTTCTTGAGCACCAAAACAGCATATTAATAACTGATCATTTTGGAAGGATCATGTGACACTGAAGACTGAAGTAATGGCTGCTGAAAATGCAGCTTTGCCATTGCAGGAATAAATTAAATTTCAAAAGATATTAATACAATTAAATAGTTTTCAATTTTGATATTTCACAAACTGTTTTTACTGTATTTTTGATCAAATAAGTGCAGCCTTGGTGAGCATAAAATTATATATTAAAAAAGTTATTAACTGCTATATTATTTCACAATATTACAGATTTTACGGTGTGTGTGTGTGTGTTTTGTTTTCTTCCAAATAAGTGCAGTATTGATGAGCATAAGAGGCTTAAAATATATTTTTTTTTTATTATAATTTTATATATATATGTGTGTGTGTGTGTGTGTACCTGTTTTTCTATTCTGTGTATTTTTTTATCTTACTGGCCACAAAGTTCTGAATTTAAATATAAAATTGTTTGTAAATAACTAAAGAAAATGTAAACTTTAAATGTTAAAAATGCTGAGGAATTCAATTATCATATACTTAACATATAACATACATACTGTATATAACATATACATTAAATAATGTTAATTAACATTAACCAAGATTAATAATGAATACTAATTTATTATTAGTTTATGATATCTAATGCATTAACTGTTTTAAATGTAACAATAAATAAATTACAGGATTTCAATTTTCTTGAAAAATATTCCCACACATGAACTTATAAAACTAATAAATACATTTCTAAAATACATTTAAAATGTAAACAATTTTTTACTTAATAGCATAATACTTTGTAGCTAGAAGTATTATCACAATAGCCAAAATATTTACATGCCATGGGCAGGGCTTGTGTTTGATTACTCCCTAAAATGTACAGAGCTTTCCATGGAATTCTGAAGCAGATTTCGAATTTGAATGATTGAAATTCTCTACAGACTCCATGCAGGGATCATTATGATTTCTCATGTTGTCATTTTAATAAATGGCTCGGATAGGCCTGGGCGATAAAACGGTATCAATATTTATCGACGGTACACCTTCTTCGATAACGATATAAAAATGTTCGTTATAGCGCACGATATAGGCACGTGCTATGAGTGACACAGACAGCTCACACAAACACGAACACATCTATCGCTCGGTTTAAAAAAAAAAAGGTTATAAAAAATGTCAATAATTATCGATACCGAACGATATGAAACATTATATCGTTGATAAATTTTTTAGCTATATCGCCCAGCCCTAGGCTCGGATATGAACATTTGAGTCCTTAGGCATACATACACCCTTCACAGAAGAGATGAACTGCTGGTTTAAGCACCAGCAGGCTGATATGTCAGGATTAAAGGATTACCTGGTTTAGGTGCTGTGGGAGTTGTAAAGACCGCTACAGGAGCCCACTCCAGATACAACGGAACATGCTGGAACTGAAGAGACAGACCGTATAATATCATACCATGTCGCAAGTTTTATTAAACTAACCAAAATTCCTTTTTACATTTCAGTACAGTATTTTTGCAGTGAGAACAGTAGCTCACATGCCCATCACAAACATGTCCCCACTGACCTTGGTGTATGCAAGTTTCATGAAGGCCCGCTTGGCTTCGGTGGGCTCCAGGAACTCCACTATAGCAGTGAGGCCAGATGGGGGCAGCAGAACTCTTCCTAGAGATCCATGGGGTGAGAACAGAGCCTCCAGCTCTGCGACCTGCACTCCTGAGGGCAAGTTCTTCACCAGGATCACAGAGTTACTGCGCTGGCCTGCTGCCTAAACGGATGGGAAAATCACAGACACACATAAACACGATTCATGCAGATACAAACAGATACCATAGATTTGCACACAGTAGGTGTCACATTTTTCTGTGCAAATTGAGCGAACTGTGGAATTCCGATGCAGAACTGGAATTCAGATGATTGGAATGCTCTGTAGACCCCACGCAGGCCTAATTATGAATTATGCTCACATTTTAACTTTAAATAGATGGCTTAGTAACAACAACGTCAGTGTTTCAAATAGGAATGCACAATATATCAGTAACAAATCAGTAATCAGGCAATATTATTTTCTTTTTAATGTATTGATCGCAGTCGATATTGGATATTTTCATATTTTTACATTTAGATTACCTAAATACACCTAAAATTTCTTTAAGTATTTAAAAGATTGATTTTAGTTTGATTTTTCATTTATTTTACACATAGTATAGAACATTAATATTTGATCAAATCTGAAAATAAATTATCTCTTTTGTTCGAATTTTAATATCGGTGCATGCCTAATTTTAAATAAAAAATATCTATTATAGAAAAAAGATGGATTTATAGTTTAAACAAACAAACAAACTGATATGTCAGTATGATAGAAATCACTTCATTTTTAAGTTGACTGCATTTACACTACCATTTAAAAGTTTGGGGTTGGTAAGATTTTAAACGTTTTTTAAAGAAGTCTCTTATTCTCACAATAGCTGCATTTATTCAATCAATTATTACAAAAAGAATTATTATTACTAAATAAATTACTAATAAATGTATTATTATGACTAAAAAAATATTACAATTTAAAAGAACTATTTTCTATTTTAATATTTAATAAAAATGTAATTTATTCCTGTGATGCAAAGCTGAATTTTCAGCAGTCATTACTCCAGTCTTCAGTGTGACATGATCCTTCAGAAATCATTCTAATATCCTGATTTTGGCCCACGAAAAATTTCTTAGCATTACCAATTGGTTAAAAAACAGTTTTGCAGCTTAATACTAGTACAGCATTTATTTGAAACAGAAATATTTTCTAACATGATAAAATGCGTTAATTGTCCTTACTGAATAACTGCATTAATTTCTCAAATAAAATATAATTACTGACCCCAAACCTTTGACTTTAACTATGTGAGTAAAGCACACATACTATACCTGACTGAATGAGTCCAGAGACACTCCGCTGTCCAGGAGAAACTGTCTGGTCTCTTGTACGATCTGTGTCTCTCCGAGGGCCATCCTCACAGCCAGACTGCCATCAGACTCCTGAAAACATACACAAATCCAAAGTCACCTACATTGATCCTCTCCAGAACAAGAGAGACCATTTTTAGGTCCCAAATACTCACGTGATCTAACACTTGGCTCTTGGTCGTGTTGTATTTCTCAGCGATGGCATCGGCTACTGCACTCGTGCCCAAAAACAACGTGTTCCAGTTATGAGAGCTGTGTAAGAACAAAATTGTGAATACCTCCAGTAAAGGTTTTCCACTTCAGATGGTTCATCAAATGCTGACCTGCGACTGGCGGCTTTGTCTTTGGCATCTTTCTGCCTCTTATACGAGGAGCTGCCTGGAGCGTTGGGCCCTTGATCTGGCTTTTCCTTCTTCAGCCTTGAAGCCATGACGTGCAGAACCCGCCCCTACAGGATGCAGACAGTTCTAAGAAAGCAAATAAAACCACACGGACACAAATGAGGGTAAAGGATTGGATCAGTACCTGGAATACGTGGCCATCCAGTTGAGCCAAGGCTGAGACTGCGTTCTCTGGTATCATGTATGTCACAAAGGCAAAGCCCTTGGGCTTCTTAGTCAGACTGTCTATGGGAAACAGCACCTCAGAAAGAGGACCTGATAGAGACACAAGAAAAATATTTGATTTCCTTCTTCAGCCTTGAAGCCATGACGTGCAGAACCCGCCCCTACAGGATGCAGACAGTTCTAAGAATGCAAATAAAACCACACGGACACAAATGACGGTAAAGGATTGGATCAGTACCTGGAATACGTGGCCATCCAGTTGAGCCAAGGCTGAGACTGCGTTCTCTGGTATCATGTATGTCACAAAGGCAAAGCCCTTGGGCTTCTTAGTCAGACTGTCTATGGGAAAAAGCACCTCAGAAAGAGGACCTGATAGAGACACAAGAAAAATATTTGAGAAATTGTGCGGCAGACTGTAACTCCCATTTCCCACATTGTTTAGTGCCGATAATAAGGTGTGTCATGTCTCGTCACCATATTTGATGAAGACTTCTTTCAGTTCTTCTTCGGTGCAGGTGTAGGGCAGGTTCCTGACAAAAAGTCTTCCTGATTCCGCCACGTCTTCCTCTTCCTCATCGTCCTTCAGCTCGTGCACAAACTTTCTTTCCTTCTCACTTCTCTTTGCAGACCTATCGTTTTTAAAGTTTTTGGTTCTGAACACTTCAATATAGCGTCCCCCTGTGGGTTTACACAGATATTGCACATGCATTGAGATCTGAAATCAGCCTTATTTGTAGTACTTGTTTTCAAACGGGTTATCCTCACAAATCAAAACAAGTTGTGTACTTGACCAATTTCTTACCCATGTAGTCTTTGTTAAAGCGCAGGGCTCTCTCGACCTCTGCCTCTGAGCGCAGGTCCACATACACATAACCTTATCACAGGAAATTCGACATCAATCAAATGGCACCAGAGTGACATCTTTAAATCAGCGACAGACGGTAAACAACAGATGCTCTTACCCGATTTGCGTCCGTCACTGTTTTTACCAAATCGAATGGCAACAGGTTTTAAAGGCACCATAAATTCTCTCACTTGTTGCTATAATGAAGTGATAAATCAGTCAGATAGAACAAAATTTAGGCAAATAAAAAATGGCTGTCGTCACTGTCTGAAAAGATTTTAGAAAACTTGTATGCATAAATTATAAGCTAGCTCTGTTGATTTATGTACCAATATTGCAAGTAACTGTGTCCATATGAATAATGGATAAATGTTCCAATTTTAAATTCATTTATATTTTCTATTCAAAAATGTGGGTTCTGTAAGGTAAATAATGATAATAATACCTTTAATCAGCAAGGATGCATTAAATTGATCAAAAGTGACATTAAAGATTTATAATATTACAAAAGATTTCTATATCAACAAATGCTATGTTCAATTTTCTTTCTAATGGCTGCTGAAAGGTCAGCTTTTCCATCAGAGGAATAAATTACATATTAAAATAAATAAAAATATCAAACAGCTAATTTAAACTGCAATAATATTTCCCAAAATTACTGTTTTTTTTCTGTATTTTTGATCAAATAAATGCAACCTTGGTGAGCATGAGAGACTTATTTGAAAAGCATGTAAAAAAAAAAATCATACCAATCCCAAACTTTTGAATAGTAGTAGTGCATATTATTACCATTATATTATCAGGAATATAATATCTTTCCTATATATATAAAAAAAAAAAAATGGTAAAGGTTTATGTTACTGCGTTCATGTTTCACACATTATAATTAATTACTATACTAATAACAACAACTGTGTGTAATTATAAGCTCCAAGAAATAACACAACATGTACCTGTAGTTATTTATAATTACGCTGTAATTATATATGTAAAAATAAACATGAACACCGTAAAATAAACTTAAATTAAACCTAAAGTGCAAAAAAATAGAGGACGGACCTGGTAACCTTAATAAACTAAAGTCAGACCGTAAAAATCAGAGTTAGAATTAATGGATTAGAATGATTATTTGGGTGTAATACTGGGAATGTATGTGTGTGTCTGAAATAGTTTCTTGTACATGTCACTGTAATATTAACAAAGGCTGATGTAAAACAATGAAATGATCAATAACCGATATCTCACCTCTTTGACGTTGAATGGAGCACCTCGTAGCTTGACTGTGAACTCTGTGCTCGGCTCAATCTATAATAGTGTATGAACAGCATAAAGAAATGAGCCTCTAATAGCCAAACTATTCCCTATTAAACCTCATGTTTTATCACACTGACCATGTTCTGGCTGCTTGTCTTATCACCACTCTCATAAGCACTGTCTGTGTTTTGGGCCGGGGACTCCTCTTCCTCCTCCTCCTCCTCCTCCTCATTCTTATCGGCAGCATTAGCACTGTCACCTTCTTTTTCTTCATCCTCATCCTCTTCCATCTCTTTCTCATCCACCACGTCTGATTTCTCCACAATTTTGGAGCGAAGATAATCCATATCAGACAGATCTTTCTTCAATGCTTTCTTATCAGTATCTGGTGAGAAAACACATTTGGAGAGAATGAGACGTCACAATTATGCAATCAGAAAGTGAGAGGATCATCTGGTAGTGTCTAGAAGTAAGCACACAGTTCTTACCTTGTTTGTCCTCTTCATCAGCATCTTCATCTTCCTCAGCATCACTAAATTCCTCTGATTCATCAGAGTCAAAGTTCAGGTAATCATCACTAACAGCTGCTTTCTGCTTCTTCTCCTCCTCCTTCTTCTTATCAACCCCAACAGAAGTCACTTCCGTAGAGTCATTGGCCCAAGTGGGCACCTGTGTGCGTTTCTGGTGCACAGCGAGGAACTCCTGGAAGCTCTGGTCTTTTTCAAGCTGAGGATTACAAGTTAAATTTTATACAATCTCTGCATATTTATCCGAGTATGATTTATGTCATGCAAAGAGCAGCATACTTACATCTCCAAGAACATTCAAAGGCTTCTTCTGCTTCTGTGTAAGTGAAAGCATAAATTCAGTTTGACTTATGAAAAATCAGTCAGACCTTCCAATAAAACAGTTTGCAAACAAAAGTGAGTGGATCAGTGCAGACATAGAAAAAGTGACAGTAGAGCTGCACAACCTTTTCATCTTTTTCTCCTTGTTCACGTGATTTTTGTTCTTCTGTAACTTTGTTTGATGATGGTTGGCGTGTGTGTTTGCTCCAAGGTCTGGCTTTGTTTGGGTCTCCAAAATCAGTGCAGAATTCCACCTTATTCAGACAGATAATGGATAAGATGAGAATTAGAAGACAAATGTTCAAATAAATTGTTTACTATATTAAACTCTCTCTCTCTCTCTCTCTCTATATATATATATATATATATATATATCCTATCACTTACAGTAACTCTAGATGTGTCCACAAAGCTCTTGTTGAAATGTTTCAGAGCTTTCACTGCGTCCTCTTCTGTCTTGAAGCCTACAAATCCAAATTTGCGAAATGTACCATCTTTGGTGAATTTCAACGTACAATCTGTAAGCGTCCCAAAATCCGCAAACATTTTACGGAAACGGTCTTCCTTCATCTGAGGAAACAGAATAAATAAAATGACTTTCAACATTTCAAATCACATATATTTCATTTAAATGAGATCACATACAGTTCAAGATCACAATGCATTTTAGTCATTGCCTGACAGCCCTTATAAGAATTAAATAAACTCTTTTTAGTTACATTAATTATCCCTATAAGAAAGTACAGTGGTGGTACCATGTTACGCTGATGCTATCAAGTAATAGTATGATGATACTTTAATAAATGCAACATTGCATTCAAACGGTGCTCCAAAAAGCGTGGCAGTATCAAGTTATCATGTCCAAAAACTACGGTAACTCCACGACGCCACTTCAAACAAAAACACAGCTGTACTTTTTTTTAATGGAATAAACGTGCTTAAAAGTCGATCAAATCTTTGTTGACGCATGCATCTTTGACAGCGGACTTACATCATATTCTAATATCATTACAAATACTCACCCCATTTGGGAGATTCTTGACTATTAACCTTGACATTTTTTTTTGATTCCGGTGTGAGATTTTCCGGTAAAATAACAATATACTGTTCTATCAACAATAAAGCATGGAGCGCTTCAGTAAGTCGCCATCTTTATCCTTTGACGTCAATCGCGTGATTCGCGTCACCAAAGGGACTTGATAGTGGCTCCCTCTTCTGGACATAAGTGGGATGATCAAAGGCACTAAAATAAAACTTTGCGTATAAAAATACTCATAACTATATTTTTAAAATACACACACTATATTTTAGTATAGTAAACCTTTGAAATATATAAATTAGCCATCATCTTTTAAACATGCACAAATTTAATAGTTAAGGCTGACTCTATTAGGTACGTCTGTATCTATTATCTAACATATTGTGTATTATTTTTTTACTCATAATCGACAACAATTATATAAAATGTTAAAAATGCAATTATGTTGACTATTATATTGGGTGTAATTATAGCTAAATAATATGTCAATCTTTTCAATGTCATAATTTATGTCTGTAATAAGTACATTGTGCTATAAGGTGTCCTTGTTGTAACTGTTGTTGTTGAATTTTTTTTAATGAATGGAAGCATATGTGATGCTAAATGTAAATAATGAGGAAAAACACGTAATTACTTTTATGTTTGTATTTATTTTTAAAAACTGCAACGTTATCTATCCCATCCTGGTATACTTCGAGTACATACTAAGTGTGCTGATAATCTTGTTATTGATTCGGTCTCGTCATGTTCTCCCGTCGCTGTGGGGTTTTTTTTCTTAAGTGAACTAGAAATATGACATCCTTGTAAGCAACTCAATTCCTAGAACTTTCACCAGCTGTCCTCCTTATAAGAACAGTTAGACTAAGTGCAGAGAAATGAGCCTGACCCACACCAGACCAGAACAGACAAGCTTTACTTGTTCACCAGTTCAACTGTCACAATGCACAATTAAGAGCTTAATTCCTGTCTGCTTCTGTATTAAACACACCCTAGGCCACAGTCAGCATTCATTCATAAGCATTTTCATTCTACCACTGCTTAGGCCTCTTGATTTATAAAAGTAGCTAACTCATGCTTGTTAGGTGTCATCATTAGTCTTCACAAACATTCATCATTGAAGGACTGAAGTGAGTCAAGACTATTACAGACACTTTGTCTCCACTACAGTGAATGGCTTTCCAAACTGCATTTGTGGAGAGACTTAGAGCTTACAGTCAACTGGAAATCTAAAACTAAAACACAGTGATGTTGTTACTTTTGTGCATGTGCAATTTTGGGCATGTTAGTGCATGAATTTTGTGTGAGGTGCATGATGGTGAAGAGTTGACTTAGGATGAGACTTAGAAAATATTTTAATACTATACAGTACATTATTTTCTTTACAAACACAGACAATAAATACAAAAATAAATATTAAATAAAAAGAGCTGAAATAAGACATGTAAACACTCATCCTATCTTTCAAAACAGGAGGATGTCGGTCAACAATTTAACAACATATAACATTTCCTACTAAACCTTTTATATTTGTAATTGTACAACCTTAAATCAGACTTCAAGCCCTCACATTTGGCAACTCTGTTTAATATGTGGATATATGGGCACCACAGGTTACTATCGTTGTACCCTTGATAGCACCCTAATCATCAGACCTGAGGCAGTAGTTAAAATATTTCAAAATTTCAAAACAGACCATCATATGTCCACTGTGTGCTTAATATGGCTTAAGTTGAAACAGAATCACAAAGAGCATAAGGGTCCATCTGACATGTAAAAATATTATATAAAAAGCTTTAAAAAATGAGAAACAAAATATGAAAACAGTAAAGTGTTTATATTCCCGAAGGGAGTCCATTTCATTTGAGGAGGGCATTCTGGTCTTTATTCAGTCAGCTTTTTAAAGTCCAGTTTGGGCCAGTTCAATTGTCGATTCAGAACAGTGCTGCTTCGCTCAACAGCATTGTTACACAGCAAACAGATCCAGGGTCGCCGTCGGGTCTTGCAGGCCCAGAATGCTGTAGGCTATTCTCTTCTGATGACCTGGCAGTCGTACTCCAATGTTCCCTATGTCACTTTTTGAAAAAGAAAATAGAGAACGGATTAAGATGAGGCCATAGAAGAAGTCATTTATAACCTCTTGTAATTGGTTAATTTTGTAATTCATTTATGCATGTAAGCAGGCATACTTACTCAATTTTTAAGCACAGCACCTGTTCCATAGTTTTAATTCCAGCAAGAGCAAAGGTTTCTCTGTATTGGGCCATCTTGATGGATTCCAGCCATTCATTCACTGACCTGATGGGGGCGCCATCACTACCACTAGTGCTGGGTAGACGAATAGAGACACTGTGGGGGGGAAGATATATTTATTGAACATCTCAGTATAAAGTATTGTAGATTTATTAATCTACAATACATTTATCATCAGCAGTCTGTTAACCGCTTCTCACCGGGGGTCGATACTAGCAATGGCTGAGAGTGACTCTGGGTTGCGAAGCAGCTTCTCGAGCAAGTTGACGATATCAACAAAGCGTGGCCGTTTGGAGCGGTCCTGCATCCAGCACTGCAGCATGAGCTGATTGACCGCAGATGGGCAGCCCATCGGTGCCGGCAACCTGAAGCCTTCGTTTATGGATTTCATCACCTGTGATCAAATACACAAAGAAAAAGGTGAAACTCATGCTCACAGAGGACTTTTAAAATGAATGCTTCAAACATTTCATCAGTTTTTAGAACATGCTAAGGCATTGCTAAGGGTTTGGGTCATTTTGTAATCATCCAATTTAGGCCAACCTCCTAAAGTATGACAAATTAGCAAAAATAAAAGAAATTTCCCATACCTCATGGTTGCTCATGTCCCAGTAGGGTCTTTCTCCAAATGACATCACTTCCCATATGACTATGCCGAAACTCCACACATCACTGGCTGAAGTGAACTTCCTGTACGCTATTGCCTCAGGTGCCGTCCAGCGAATAGGAATCTTTCCTCCCTAAAAGAGTAAGAGTTAAGGTTCACTCAGTATTCACTCAGAAAATCATTTTAGAACAATGTCGAAATATTCATTTTTAAAATAATGAAAAGAATGTTTTGATAAATTTCTATAATTATTTTATTATGATGCTATGCATTCATATAACTTACAGTAGTCGTGTAGGTTCCCTCAGGATAGTCCTCCAGCACTCGCGACAGGCCGAAATCTGAGACTTTACACTCCAATTTGCCGTTGACCAGAACATTGCGAGCTGCAAGGTCCCGATGAACGTAGTTCATGTCTGAGAGGTACTTCATTCCTGCCGCTATGCCATTAAGCATTCCCACAAGCTGGTATGAGGAAAAGTCCCCATCATGGTCCTGTGGAGAAGAAAGAAACAGATTAGTGATTAGTGCTACATCTTAGCAAAGGTATTCAGATTAAACATTAACATTTGCTGACAGAAACACACCCTTAAATACTGGTCCAGAGCTCCATTCTCCATGTACTCTGTGATAATCATGGCGTCTTTGACTGAAATAATAAATAGATGGGAACATCCTGTTAAAACATGTACTGTTTTGTGGAAAGGTATTCTAAAGTACTGGAAACTATGATTTGACCGGATGACTCTTACATTTGGTGACAACACCTTCCAGACGGATAATGTTCTTATGGGAAAACTGGCCCATAATACTGGCTTCACTAAGGAAGTCCTGCCTCTGCTTCTCAGTGTAGCCTGGCTTCAGGGTCTTTATCGCTACGGCGACCTCACAGCGGCCCGGTATTTTCAGAGAACCACGGTAGACCTCACCAAATTCTCCTATGGAGCAATATGGAAACACAATTGTTAATTAACGACATAACTTAAAGTCCAAGTTTTTTTAGAAGACACAGAAAAGACACTTAAAAAGACATATGTCAAAGACACAAAAACACGTCAAATGACTATTTTCAACATACTTGCACCAGCGTTCAATAAAATAAAACAAAAGCTAAAATAAAATTTAAATATTACATGAAAAACTTCAACTTTGAAAACTCAAAATGTTGAGTTGGCAATAAATAAATAAGTTGAAGTTGAAGTATTAAAATGACTAAACTTGAAATATAAAAAAAAAATACAAATGACAAAAGCACAAAAATGCTTACAAATTTATAAACACTATGATAGTATATAATTAATACTAAAATAACACTGACCTGCACCAATGACTTTCTGCTTGGTGATATGACTAGGGTGAATTTCACTGGCAAATTTGAGGACAGCCGAACAGGGGTCTTCATATGTATGGGGATCAATGTATGTCTTCAAAGGCAGGAGTTTTTCTGTAAAATAAATAGGTAGAGTTTGACCTTGTTTACATGACGCCCACTGTATGATGGCTGAGATGACACTTTCAGCTTTGGAGATTAATATATAGGGATTTTCGTGTGAAGCTATTGCTGATAGTATCAGACATGAAGTCTTAACGCCAAACACATGAATGCAAAAGGGATTCAATCCGTTTCTTACCTGGACATGAAAAGTAATCTCCATCTACCCTCCGTCGGACATGGGAATTCAACCTCCTGATAAAAGAACATTCAACATCACATTAGTGAGTTAATTTAAGCTCCTATCTTGATATCTTAAATGAGAATGATTGCACATCAAAGCTGGAATGTAAACAGTGTGGGTGAAGTGACTAAGGCAAAGTTAGGAAATCCTGCTCTGTGGTTGGGAAAGAGATAAAGAAGAGAATAGAATGGAAAAAGTGAGACCAGAGAAAGGTCCTCTAACCTTTTGTGCAGGACCAAAATAGCCACCACAATCAGCAACATGACTCCGCCCCCAGCAATGGCTCCCATGACAACCATGGAACTATTCTGCGTCTGAGATTCCGCTGTTGAAAACAGAACAAAAAGAAATTCACTTCACTCATACTGACAAACATTGGCGCAAAGTTACGCACTTTCATACACGAAAGCATTAAAAGACTAAAACGAAACGCCCACATACGCATTAGCACGCACTTACCGAGAGGCAACGTCTCAAATTCAAGCTCGGCGCTGTGGCTGCTGGGATGGCCTTCTGCTGTCAGGGTGTGAACACGGAACACATACTTTGTTCCTGGTAAGAGGTCATTAATCTGCACAGAGTTCTTCTCCAGAACCAGAACGGTGTAGGTGGTGACATCCAACTCTCCGGGGTCCTCCTATGAAACAATGAGGAGAGGAATTTGAAAGTTTATTCCAAAATGCTAAAGGAAGAAAACATGGGAAGGCCATAGAGAGAGAAGCAGAAAGCACACAAGATAAAGTCAATTATATTTTCACATTTACTGAAGAAATGACTAACTTAAGGTTCCACAATGCCATGGCATTGCTATGCTGTTGCTGAGGTGTTCTGTATTACTAGGGCATTGTTAAGTGGTTGCCAAGGTGTTCTGGGTGGTTGTTAGGGTGCTCTAGGTGGTTACTCAGGTGTTGCTACAGTAAGTGTTTGCTAGGATGTTGTAGGTGATTGCTAGGGTAATGCTCTGTGGATGCTATGGGGTGTTCTGAACTTCTGAGTGGTTACTAGGGGATTGCCATGTGGTTGCTAGGGCACTGCCAAGTGGATGTTGTCTAGGATGCTGTAGGTAGTTGCTAGGGTATTGCTAAATGGTGCATGAATGTTCTAGGTGGTTTCTAGGGCATTGCTAAGTGGTTGCTATGGTGTTCTAGATGTTAGATTGTTAGGATATTGCAAAGTGGTTGCTAGGGTGTTCTAGGTTGTTTCTAGGGCATTGCCAGGTGGTTGCTAGGATATTTTAGGTAGTTGCCTAAATGGTGCTAGGATGTTCTAGGTGGCTTCCAGGGCATTGCTAAGTGGTTGCTACAGTGTTCTGGGTGGTTGCTATGGTATTGCGAAGTGGTTGATAGGGTGTTCTAGATGATTTGGCAGGGCATTGCCAAGTAGCTGCTATGGTGGGTTGCTAGCGCACTGTTAAGTGATTTCTTGGGTGTTCTAGGTGGGTTGCTATCGCATTGCTAAGTGGTTACTAGTGTGTTCTGGGTGGTTGTTAAGGCATTGCTAAGTGGTTGCTAGGGTGTTCTGGGTGGTTGTCTACAGTCCCACCACCCAAGTCTCTATGATATTCTTATTAAAAAAAGGTAACATAATAAGATATCATAGTCACCTTCTTGCGGTACATGAGCTCATAGCGGGGGGAATTGTTATTCTGCACATGGTGGTCCACGACCCAGGATAAAGTCAGACTGCTGGTGGTCCGATCTTCTACTCTCAGGTACAGCACCCTTGGGCCATCTAAATAAAGAGGCACAATTCATCAGTATTTTCGCTAACCATCAATGTCTCAATTTACATTTAATGCCATTTGAAACACTGTGTCTTAAGCAGGCATGACATGTGATCAGTTCTCCTCCATGTTAATCTGTTAATCTTATCGAGCTGTGACAGGCAATGATGTGCACTGGATAGCTCCGCCCACAAAGAAACCTCATTGGTTCAAAATTCAGCTTCATGTGGCAAAACATCAAATGCAAATGAATGTGATTTTTGCCACATTTTCACCATCACTGTGGACAGAACTATTGCTTGTCGCTCAATAGCTTGATATTAGTGCAATTTAAACTTAAATTCTTAAATATCTAACCTGTGAAGTGAAGCACTGTTGTAACGCTAGCCGTGGCTCTCTTTCGACTGAACTGGGACACGCCACTTTGGGCCTCGACTGTAAATGTGTAGTTCACATGAGGCTCCAGCTCGCTAACCACGACCTCGGGGTCTTTCAAGGTCGTCTGCGCAGGCTCAAATCGCACCCTCCCACCACACAGTGAACACAGACCACCCTCACAGTGCTCGCAAGCCACACTGTATGTGATGTCGCTTCTGCCGCCAGTGTCTGCCGGTGGGCGCCAGCTCAGTTGCAAACTCCCCGCAGTCAGGAGGGGCGTGTATACCAGGTTTTGGGGTGGGCTAGGCAGAGCTAGAAGAGCAAAACATGGTATGTTTAGAAACTAGATTAAAATGCAGAGAATAAAAAAAAAATGTTTCTTAAGATCAAACAACATTGTAGAGGAGTAAAAAAAAAAAACGTATTCACACTTACAAGAGCAAGGAGCAGAGTCAGGGTCCGTAGGGGCCCGGAAGAAGCCCTGCATGCAGGGGCACAGCAGTGCTCCACGACCCGGGGGCTTGGTGTTTTCTGGACACACTTCACATGGCTGGCTGGAATCTGTGCTCTTGTAGTAACCTGGTTCACAAGCTTTAAAAAAAGACAGAAAAAAAAAAACAGATGAACATGAGGCATTTATCAACTAAAAGGACATAGATTCACATTTAATATATAACCACATCACAATTTCTTTATTTTTGGCCATTGTGCACATAAAGGGAGGGTCAATCTTTCGGCACAATCACAACTGCACACAAAAAGAGCCAATCAAAATGGTGCAACCGACAGGCAACGTACAACAGTCATTCAAACATTCAGCAAACAAAAAACTGATCACACTTCACAATGCAACCGGAAGATACTTTTAAATAAAACCAGTCAAACTGGTCACCAACTTTTGTATAGACCTTTCATGACTAATTATATCTGCACTGTCAATTTTAGT
Organism: Sinocyclocheilus rhinocerous; assembly: GCF_001515625.1. Lineage (NCBI taxonomy): Eukaryota > Metazoa > Chordata > Actinopteri > Cypriniformes > Cyprinidae > Sinocyclocheilus > Sinocyclocheilus rhinocerous. The sequence goes on from NW_015647084.1 coordinate 619,113, forward strand.
GCCAAAATACTGAAAGAAAGAGATTTGAAAAAATGCAATGGAGCACATGTGGATGTCCGTTGGACAAAACAGGATGTCGGAACTGCAAGCGTCAATATAAGCCCTCTGGTCTCCTCTTCTCCTCCTTTCCTTCCTCTGCCGAATGATGAGGACATGCTATAACAAACACAAAGGGAAGAAACTCCGGAAACAAGGAATGGAGGCCAGGGGTGGGGGGTGATAATTATTAACAAAGGCGTCCGAGAGCAATGATTCAGAATCACATGCACGCTCTTAAGAAGAGGCCGGTTCTGATAGGTGTACTTTTAATGGGCATGAGAAACTCACTGGCTTGCAAAATCACTGTGAATATAGATTCCACAGAGCTGAGGAACTTCCTTTGAGGGGAGTTTGTCCCCCCTGGGGCCCATCTCTCAGTGCTCACCTCAAACAAAGGGCCGAGTTTCAGATTGACGACCGATGGGAGGTGTGCGAGTGTGAGCGTGAATGGGTGAGTGAGGATTGCAGACAGAAGTTCTCCCGCTGGGATTTTACATTGGGTTTTGTGTATTTGCTCGGTGTATAAGGGTGGACGTCTATAGGAGGGGGTCCGCATAAGAAAGGCAGCCCTTCTTTGTGCATTTTATTTGAAGTCAGAACAAGAGCGGGAAACTCCCACTCTATTCCTCTAATCTTCATGTTTGTGTCTACTGAGAGTGGCATACGTGAAATTGGTCTGAATTAATCCAAATTTCACCAAACGCCAAGATGCTTGTCAGCCATGAGTAATAAGTCTGATTCAATATGTTAATGCTGTTTCCATGGGAACTTTGTGTGAAATATGTTTAGAAAGCGCTTTGTAATGTGTAACTTGCTCATGGCACCACTGACGAGTCAGGATGACCGATTTCACTAAGAAACTATTTAGGGCAATGCTGCGTTGGTGGACAGACAAGGAGCCATCAGAAACAGTATGTGAGCAAAGTGTGGAAAAGTGACTAAGGCCATTTTGCATACTTGTGCCACGTTTATGTTCCCACAACCACTAAAATATGCATGACACAAATGATTGGCAGGGCTGATAAGACTCCAAGTCTTTGGCTGGTGAACACAATGCACAAAGGGAATAGTTACCCTTTGGGTAGAAAGGTCAACAGTTAGAATAGCAGTTTCGCCAACACAGTAGTCCTCAACAACGTGCGAGAGCAATCCAGTGGCTTTTAAAGAAAACTAATGGTTTAATGTCAAGAAATGTTTCCCTAAACAATATTTAATAATTTTTTTCATGTTATGGCCTATAAATAAAATTCTATTTTAATTACCATTTTGAATAAATTCATTTTAAAAAAGGTGAATTTGGGAATCACAACATTAAAAAAGTACAGTATAAAAACTAGATATTCATTTTGACATTTGCTTACGTTACACTTAATGTTAATAAATTAGAATGTTTAATGATTAGCTTTACCTTTATCACAAAATAGTGAAAATGAGAAAGCACAATTAAATATGCAATATAATACTGCTAAATCAAAAAATAAAAAAAGCAATTAAAATTAATAAAAAAGTAATTATTAATTAATTAAAATTGATATTTTATTCAAGTAAAATATAGACCACACTGCTCTCTAGGTATTAGTTGCAGCATTTAACCATTAGATGACCACTGAATCACTAAATAAAGTGCCCAACTGCTAATTGGATTAAACATCTATTAAACTGGAGCTAATTTCAAAAATGTTTCATGTGTCAATGCAAGTAACAGTATAAACTCTTATATAATGTTATAAAAATAAATCATGACACTATAGTCAGCTACTATCCAACATCGTTGGTAGTAGCTAGTATCAAATTCATAAGCAGTGAAAACATTGGAACACTTGTGATCTCCCCCGAAACTTCTCAATTCCACATTTCTCTGGCTAACCATTCAAATGAGACCCCTTCCCCCCATCCCTGCCCGGCAACCAATCACAATTGTCCCCAACAAACACTGGCAGGTGGCGATAAGCTGAACAGAACAGCAGTCACGTAGAAAACCACTCATGAAAAACTCCCATGAAAACAATGACAACAGCAACTTCATTGTTTCAATGGTTGTTTGGGGTTAAGAACCCTCTTTTACATTGAATGCTTTGAGGCATCTTTTCACTCTATGGAGAAAAAACCAAGGTTGTTAATTACTACAGTCTTTCAACAGATGAGTGGATGAACAAATTACAGAGTGAAACAATCATTTACAGAAGAAGAAAAAAGGCTTTGTCAGAACCAGAACGGAAAGAACCACAGGTTGGGATGTCTGGACATGTACTCCTCATTCCTGAAACATGTCATCACAAAGTCAACAAGATACCAGTCTCCATTACAACTCCCCCATGAGCTCTTTTGTCAGGTCATCATTCATCACACTTCTTCCTAGGGTGTCAAAACATTTAGCATGTCTCCTGGAAACTACATTATGAAGGAAATGTATGGAATCTGCCCTTTTCCCAATAACCCCGAATGCCTTCAGATATTCTGAACTCCCTTGATGTTCTTCAATGTCCGTTTCAGGTGCAGGTTCCTGTAGGGCTGCCAGAGGCCAAGGTCTTTAAAACATGCTTTCCTGAGATTGCCCTTCCTGATTGTTCCTATATGGCTCTTTTGAAAAGATTTCTCTCTAACATTTTTTCCAGTGATATCCTTTTTTTACAGCATGTTCAACAAACGTGCCCTGCAGTTGGTCTGCAATGTGTTTACCAATGGATAGGTTTTAATTCCTTTGGTTTTACGTTTTACAGTAACATATAAATAGCCTGTCTACTCAAAACCACATTTTCCCACAAATACAAAAGGTGTCCAGAGAGGTCCAGCCCAACCTTTAATTATACGATGACTACCCCAGACAGACCTTGGGCATGCCAAACCTTCTCTGTAATCTGCGGTGAGCTGTTGTCATGGTAACACACTTGCACAATGTAACACAGGTAATGGTAGCTCTGCCCATTGAGTCATATCAGCTGTTGGAGGGTATGGGAAAAGTGTAATACGACCTTGGGGGAATTCCTTGAAACTATTTGGAAAAACCTTAAAATGAAACTTAAAAAGAATCCCTTTTTCTGTCAGAACTTGTTATAGTAGCCCAATACTTAGTACACACTTAATGTATGAATGTAGCTATGTTAGATAACATCCCAAACCAAACTTGAGTGGAAATTACTTCATACGTCCACTAAAAAGAAAAACATTGGGAGCAGTTGGTTAAGTCACTAGCTGATAAAAGTCAAATTAGTTCTGAGAAAAGTTGTTTGCAGATCTTATTATCCAATGAAAAGCAGTATAGCTCATTATTGAAGACTAACCCTTTCACCCAAACATGTTATTTAAGTCTTATTCAAATGCAAGATATCTGATAATGTACAAAGGTTAAAAACCTATGAATGCAAATCATACCACTGTAACCATGTACATATACTCCTTAACAATAGTACCTTGGTATCTTCACACTTCCTTCCCGAAGCGCTAAGCACACATGTAGAAATAATACACCAGCAGGTGAAAGGGTGGGGAGACGGCTGACATTCCATTTGACTTGAGTCATATTTCTGGCCTCTCACAAATTTCTCAGGCAGCTCTGTGGCAACCACAAAAATCTTGCAAGCTTCCCAGAACACACCCTCACCCGACAACACACTTACCATCTGCCCACCCACAAATACCTGCAGTTGTTCCCAAATTGTCTTCAACTTGTGCAGAGTTATTGACTCAAACAATGAAATAATGTAAAGTATATTATAGTGACAGACCGATATATATATTGACATGACATTTTTTGGCCAATTCGAAATTATCTGCATTCATTTTCTCTCTTTCTTTCGTCTTTTTGGTTAATTTTGAGTTTGTGTTTCAACAATTTTGAGTAGGTTTCACTGCTAATTCTAAGTATATATCAGCATCTTTATGCAGCTTTTTGGAATACTTGATTCTGATTGGTCAGTTGCGTCAATCTACATTTAAATATTTTTGTCTGACCACTTTTGGGATAATGACAATCTGATTGTACATTATCACTTGTATATTCGATATTGGCCACCATGCTTTAGAGGAACCAGAATTTTTAAATTAAGTAAAAACCTATATCCATCAACCACTGTTAAATAAGCATAAGTTCAACATATCACTGAAGCCCAGAACACTACTAAACAATAAACATCAAAACTCACCTTTGCAAGCATCTCCAACAGCTTGGTATCCCGCTCGGCAGAGACACTGGCCCACAGGAACGACCCACTCTCCCTCAGCGGTGCAGTACATCCGAGGAGCAGCTTCTCCAACCACCACTGCGTCCTTCACACAGGTGCCCTCCACCTCCGCCAGCGCTCCTGACGCCACCTGCTCGGGGAAGGCGGCCAGGCTTCTCATCGTGGCTGGGCAGGTGGTGTAGAACACCCTCAGCCCCAGGAGAGCAACACAGCCTCCTAAATCCTGGAAAGCAAGGTAGAAGCCCCTTCTGGAGAGTGGCCCGATGCTCTTCGTCTCAACGTTCACCCGCAGCTCAGCTCGGCCCCCTCCACGATTAGCAGTTACCTCGTCTGGGGCTACGGTGGCTATCTTTCGAAACTGGCTCTTGCGGAAATTTGTGCCAACATCTGTGTCAGTTTCGCCTAGATAGAGGCCAAAAGTCTCACGACAGGATGGCGACGAGCCGCCAAACGAGTTGCAGTCCCGGACGACAAAGCGCAGTTCTACGGATATGCGAGAGACGTCGGGCCTACGCTGGATAAAGGTTGTACGAAGCCAGTTGTCTTGTTCTGTGTCACTGGCAACATTGCACACACTGTAGGTGTAAAGAAGAGAGCCGTTCACCACCGTCTGGACAACCTCCCACTAAGAAAGATGGAAAAAAGAGAAAATGTTTTATCATCTCATAATAAGCATGAGAGAAAAGTCACTCAAATTAAACTTTTTTTCAAAGGTGGAGCATTTTATTTCTGTATTGGAAAATTAATGACTGCTTTAAGTCTCACCCAAAACTCATGCCACTGGTTAAGTCAGGCTTATTGGGATTCTCAGAAAGACAAATAATTGACTTGATAGTGCCACTTAGCACTTAAATAACTTTAAAATGAAATATTACAATATCCTGCTAAATGTTAGACTAAAACTGCGGGAATCAGACCTTTGTAAAACTCATTAGAAGGGTGTGGGAGACAAAAAGTAGGCCTCTGCTCTCCTCTTTCCCACCACGCTCTGCCTTGATACAACTCCCTTTTGACTCGACTCTTCAAAAAGTACTGAAATAGCTGGCAAAATAAGTGTGACCTCAAAGGGTCCAGCAGCTGAGTAGAGCTGATAGAAGCCTTCACGACATCAGGGAATGAAGATGACAGGACTAGCCTCGAAAAGACTAATTAAACACTTTAGCGTGTGAGCATGCATGGTCAGGGGAAGTGGTGGAACCCTCTCGGTACATCTCTTGAGAGGTCTTTGTGTGGCTGAAGAGGAATTCACAGTGAATTCTTATAAACCAAAGCTTAAAAGAAAAAAAAGTGGTTTGCGCACTCTAAAGCCTATAACCAGAATTTACTTCTGCTCAATCCTTCAGAAAGGAAATATATATATATATATGCACACACACACACAATGTTTAAAATATGTCATCCCAAAATGTACTGGAGCACTTATGTTACACATAAAAATATAACAATATATATATGGACATATGGTGTCCAAATGCTTTTTGGAGCTACTGTACATTAAATATTCAACAATACACAAGATGATAGGTTCGGATGTTATTCAAGCCTGTTGCCAGGAGAGAAAGAGAGAGAGAGAGAGAGAAATAAGCTTTTTAATGGATTTGAGAGGATATGACTAAATTTGATTGGTGTTTTAGAGCACGAAATGACACTGACTCATGCATCCATGTAACCTCTTTAAGATGTACACTTAACGAAACTGGACTGAAGAGTCTATTCATGGATCTTAACGCATGGTATGGTGAATGTACAGGGAACAGATAAATTAATAAGACTCACCCCTTCTTCATTCGGCCAGGTTAACCAACCTAATTCACTTCCGGCAGCCTTCATATCAAGTAGCACATCTAAGGATCATATAATATTTTGTTACAGTCAAAAAAAGTAATTTACTCATTTAAATGTCTTATATGTAGATTTGTAGAGGAAAAATATAAACATATAGCCTAAACATATTTCGAAATATTATATGAAAATCTAACCATTACGATTTTGTCACAAATAATATATTTTATTCATTCATCATACAGTAATTATAAATAGAAACGTGAACTCTGAGTGAAAAGATTCAAATAAAGAAAATCTCGACCTGTACTTACGTTCTTTTGACTGGATCCCACTAAATACGTGGTTAACAAATAAATACAAAAATAAGAAATGAAACCGAGTGCGTCTGTAGTCCATTGCGTTTGTCAAATTAAACTTTTTGGTCCATGCGAAACTCCTCCGACTCCGGCATGAAGGAACTTACTAAGTGGAGTTGAGGTTTCATTCATGGATATGGGAAGTCAGGTGACTCCGCCCCTTGGAATGCGCTCCATATATGGCGCTGGTGGGCGTGCCTTGGGACACAAGGGTGCTTTGAGTGACGGCCCCCACACCTGTTCAATGAGTTTCGGATGTTTGCCCACGTTCATTTGCACAATAGTAATTTTAGACGATTGGGTACGGTATCAGTTCAAAGAGAGAGCTTTTAGTATTCCTCTCCTTTGAAGCTAATATCCAGGTATTTCTTTTGCAGACTGCAATTAGTTTCATATTTTAATACGGTTCACCACGAATTTCAGTAGGCTTAAACGATAAAAAAAAAAATGTTAGTAATGGTTATTAACAGTGACTGAAAACGATTTTAAGTTGTTCACAAATTGTACTTTACAAATCACATTTGTCTAACGCAAAATAGTTGCAGTTGTCAGGAAGATGGAGTTTTATATAATGCTTTTATGGATTTGTAAAGATTTTTTTCAACACCGGGTAAAGTGGAAAATATTTTAAAGCATAAACTGCAACTAAAGCTATTGGTTGTGGTATAGGGCATACTAAAGCACACTTAAAATATTTGGCAAACCAACCATCACTATTTTATTCCCATGACAAGTTAGAGAAGGGGTCAAGTGGGCTTGCCTCAATGAATGAATAACTACTAATGAGTTAAAGGAGTATGAATATGTAGATGGTGAAATATGACAAACAAAAGCATCGCAAGGCAATGCAAAGGAATGCTTGAGTCAAGTCTCCTTTGTGCAGCAGTCTGTCAGAGTTCCTTGACCTGGGAGTCAAACACAAGCTGACTTCTTCTCAAGAGCTTTGGAGGCTGCCTGCATTGTGAGAGCAGCTATAAATATTCATTAGACAGACAATGAATGAAATACCTCAGCTTTAATTCTAGACAAACTCAAGCAGGGATTTATGTGGCACGGCTCTGAACAAAATCCAGACTCAGAGAGTTTTTACTGGCATTAATATTAAGACTAGACTTAAACCCTGATATATCAGTTAAATGTCTCCAAAGCATTTTACATTCTAGTCTCCAATACATTTAAATGCACTGCAAAAATGTTAATAAAACAAAGATTATTGGAGTATTTTTTACAGGAAAATATTATTTCAGTCATTTTATTTCTTCAGTGTGTTACTTGCTGTTTCTTTGTAATTATTTGTGAAATTTACTAGCAGTTTCTGAATGAAAATTGTTTCACCACCAAATATTGTTTTTCATTGTATGTCCGCAAAATTAGGCCTATACCAAGTATAAAAATCCAGAAAGAACTATATGTGCAAACAAAATTTGCATATGTCAGAGCAACAAGCAGACCCTTCATTCCAAAGCCCTTTCTAAGAGATGATTCAAGAAAGGAATATTCTCAGTCAGCTGCATGGTTTTAGGGTTGTGTTCACACATGATGTGTCTGCCAAACATGGCTGGTAGAGCCCTAGGTTAAAACAGCTAACCAACTAAACCAAAATTATTATTCAGGCATAAGACACTACAGGCAAAAACACTGATTTTTCATGTAATGGTCAGTTTTGAGATTTTGGGCTATTTGGCTTGTCATAACGTGTTGTTTCAGACTACTGGAAAGAAAACATCCCAAATATACCTTAAGTGTTCATTTTATAGCATTTTATCTATTTGCATCTAATTACAACTATCTTTAAAGGCCAAAATGAGCATTTTTCCCCTCATGCACTAAGCCACAAATCTCCACTTCAGTAGCACTTACAAACATTACAGTTTTATTCCCATATATACTCTGAAGGTTTTTACATCAGGGTTTGATCAAAGATTATTTTATTTTATTTACTTATTTCTGGCTGTTGACAGTATTTTCTGATTTATGAGAGAGAAAAATATATCCAAAATCCTCTCAGTAAAAACCTTTGAGTCTCATATGTCAGCAAAATGAAACGAATTTTGAACCTGGCTTCATCCACAGTGCAGATTTCTGTTTTGGAAATGTATGCAAATTAGTGCATATTTAATTAAGAAGTGCCACATTTGCATATTTAAACAACATTTCAGGAAACTTGTAATACAAAAGATGTTTTTCTTAATGTAATCAGTCAACATGAGGAGATATCTATTAGGTTACTGTTAGGTTAGGTTATCTATTATTAAAATGCAAGAAAATACTTAGTTATGCAATTAAATACAGTACAATTACTGCAAATTAGAATGCTATTTGTCCCTATTAAAGAATGCATGCCTCTACAAAGGTCACTAAAATCTAACATGCCCATAAACTCCCATATCAACTAGTTAAAAGTCCAAAAAAAAAGTGCAGGCTGAAAAAATGGCAAGCAGTTGGTCACAAACGCCAAACTGAACGTGATCTGCTTATTAATAATATTCTTTTGTGTATATGTGAGAGTATATTTATTTGTGTGTAACATTTATTAATGGTTCAATAAAGTAATCCTTTGTTTTTCATGCCAGCTTCTATGAATGTTGAGTACGACTCTTAATTTTTGGAGCAAGTGCTCGGCCACACAAAATGGATGATTAATGACTTCGCTCTGTTTGGTGTTTAAGCACAAGACACTTATATGTTCAGAGGGACATTTGTCTTCAACAAATGAGGAGCTAGAGCCATTGAGATGCCCTCATAATGCCGAGCTCCCTTTTCATTCAAGGGCCATGTGTGCTGCAGGAGGCCTGAATTATCTGCTGCACTCCCATCAACCCCCCTTCACCTCTCCACCCTGTTCCACACAACCGCCAATACAAAGCACTTCACGCCAGGAGGTTGGCCCGTTACTCCGGGGGTCATGGATCTGCAGTGGGACCACTGCTGCAGGGTCATTCAACTCTTCCACCCCTCAACTTCTTCTTGTCACCCTCGTCCCCACCTCTCGCCAAAAAACGCATATACAGAGGCGGCTTTCCATTGTAGGCTGCGTCGAGACTGTCTGCCCTTCAAAAGCTTTGTTAACGCTCCCGATCCTACACTGATCCCTTTACTGGGGGTGAAGGGAGTGCTGCCGCGGGATATGTGCCAGTGACATATGGCAAGATGTTAACACATTATTAATGCAAAGTTAACAGAATTAAAAAGTGAGTCATAAACGGAATTTAGATTTAAAGTGACTACAATGTATTTAGTCAATTAACGAATGAATGTCATTGCATAAGATTACAAAACATCAAAGCAAGTGGCATTTCATTTATATAAAGCTAATGCAAGAACATTTTGTAAGCACAATTATATTTATTTCACAACAAGAGACTTTTGTTAAATTATAAAACAATGTCAACACTGTTCAAAAATAAGACCATAATTATTTGGGACTCTATCTGCTTGTCAAACATTAACGGAATAATGTATGTGATGAATTACATCTGTGGTTAGTCTGCTAGGATATTTGTGTGAACAAATAAAACTGATTTCGTACATCCACTTGGTTTAAAATAATGAGAAAAGTTCAATTAAATGAATGTTTTTATGCGTCAGCGACGCATTAAATTGATCAGAAGTGACAGTAAAAACTTTTACATTGTTATGAAAGATTTATATTTCAAATAAATGCTGTTCTTTAGAACTTTCCAATCATCTAAGAATACTGAAAAAATATATCACCGCTTTTTTTATTTTATAGCTGCACAACTGCTATCAGCAAATCGGCATATTATAATGATTTCTGAAAGATCATGTGACACTAAAGACTGGAGTAATGATGCTGAAAATTCAGCCGTTACAGAAATAATTTTCAAATATAATAAAATAGAAAACAGTTAAATTGTACTAATATTTAAAAATATTACTTTTATATAATATTGTAATATATTATTATATTAATTCAATTAAATGCACACACATATACCATATATTTAACTTGATTAATAACTTTAATTACTAAAAAATGTATTATTTTAAGATGAAAAATGAAAATGAATCCACAGAGTGATATGAAGGACATGCTATTTGGGAATTCAATTACTAGTAACATTGGTCAGTTACGCACTTAGCAGTCATTATACAAATATACAAGCAGTCAATATACAAATATATACATTACCACACCAGAATCAGGAATTCCGAAAAACAAATGAAAAAATAAATAAATAAATTTTTTTTTAAAATCCACAAAACCATGCACTGAAGTATAAATGTGAAATATATGCTGAGGTTGTTTATGTACTAACTATACAATTATTACATAAATATCGTCAGCATATATTTCACAAGTTCTCTTCTAAAGGAGTGTTGTTTCTTTGATCCACCGCCTAACTAACAGCGTTCATTCACTTTCTTAATCTGGCAGTATTGAGCTCTTAAGTAGCAGGCAGATCTTTAAATTAGTCAGTGCTTAGACACAGGGATGATAAATGTAATGTGTGTTGGTGAAGAGGCCCAATAAAGAGGATGGCACACATTTATATGCATGTGTTTGTGTGCTCAGCTTGATTGGAATGTTGTGCCGGAGGAAGAACAAAGGACTTCAGGAGAAACAAAGCACTTGAATATATAGGAAGGAAGGCAAGTGGCAGGGTGGCAGTGGGAAGGGGGTGATGGGAAGAACACGGATGGTTGTAAGAAGTGTGGGAGATCTTACACACAATGAGCCCCCTGGTGCCATAGCCACTCTTACCTCCAGCTCCCTTTAACACACACACACACACACACTCAAATCACACGTAGCCCCATTGGCTGCACGTTAAGACGGCGACAGCTGAGCTCCCTGATGTTTTCCTGCATGACACACATGCGCACACACTAGCAAATTTGCTACACCAGAGACACTTGTCACACAAACAGGAACTTCTGTCACTTAGTTTACAGTTTACATCTCACTTTGACCTTAACTGGTGATCAAGCTGGGAGGCCTACACTAGTGTGGTCCCAGCTGGGAGTACATGTGCATTTGGGTATAAAATCTCTCATGCATCTGGCAACCAGTGCAATGCTCCTCGCTGTTCTGAATGGAATGGAAAAACAACCACCTTCATGAAAAGGCCATACAACTGGTTGACGCAAGTTAGTGTAACTCCAACATATTACATACATTTAATGATGAAAATATTTCAGACACTTGTCCAAAGTGTAAGACTTGTAATGGTACTTTTAAGCAATTTTGCAATTCTGGAAAGAAGTACAGAGTATGATTAATAAAATAAATAATGTCTTTATCTCTTGAAACAAAAAAGTTGGTATTTCAAATATACCCTTGTAAACTCAGATTGAAAAGAAAGCAATTAACATACATTTATAGATATGTCTAAGCACAAGCAAAAGTCGTATTGCTCTTCACTACAGAAGAAGTAGAAAAGAAAAAAGGCACCAAATATATGGAGATGGTTTAATAAAAATGGCACTGGAGAAAATAGCACATATTTAAAATGTATATTAGGCTTTTAAAGAAAATTGAATTACTTTTTTGGGGATTTTTGAAAACTGTTGTAGGAGATATGTATGATGGGTTTTGATTTTTGGGGCACTGATGAGCTTTTATTTTCATTTTAGTTTTAGTTCAAGCATTAGTAATTCAGTTGTGTTTTTCTTATTATTTTTTTTAATAGGTCTGTGTGGTTTTACAAGTTTATTTTATTTCACAAAGTTTCAGTTTTAGATAACTGTAACAATGATTGATGTGACCCAAGAAAAGAAGGAATTTGTCTTGTGCTAGGAAGGCCTTATATGTGAATATATGTTATGCTATGTCTTTTGTCTAAAAACCAATAAAAATCTTAAAAATAAAATATTACCAAGAAATGCTAAGAAGTTGTTCATTCCTTTATTAATTTCTCTGACATGTAGCAACATTTGCAGACGCGCTAAACACGTATCTGCAGGAAATGTTTTGGATTCAAACAGTGATGAGTGACTCTAAGCATTCAAACAATAATAGCCGTAGGAAATGACATTATATGATGGAACAGATCCTGCAATGGGCCGCTAACATCAATACAATGCTTTTGATCATACTGAAGTGTGTGTAACCTAAATTTATATAATGTTTGAGTCACTAGCATCACCAAGTAGAACTGCAACAATTATAGCTATGTTCGGAATATCATGCTAACATACTACTCTTACTATTTCTGCAATTTTGCACACCATGCAGATTATCAATATGCATAGAATACTGTATCCCACAGTGCACTGCACACGACTTATTTCCTGTGTAACAACTTACAACAACTGGAAGTAACAGTAACTGCAATCTCTTTTCTCACTTATTGTTTGAGCATACTGAGACATTTTTACACTAAAATAAATAAATCAATAAATACCTCACAACTAGACACTCACAAGTGTTTTCTACTAACACAGTTTGCTATTAAAGAACATTATACTGAAAGCTTGCGTAGCATGCTTCACTTACATTTTTTTTAAACAGTCCGTATAGAGTGCACACTGCGCAGTATTTAGCAAGCTAGTATTCATTCCGAACAATAGACTGTTTTCGAACAGCTTTCCTAAACACTCCCCATCTGCCATTGGTTGAATGCACCTACCCCAAACTCACACCATTAGCATGTGCTATGTTAGGCTGCTAGGGATCAAGGGGTCAAGGTTTGACTGGTTAACATAGCCTCATTAGCCTCTGGTAGTAGATGTGGTCTGCACCATCTGGCTTCAAAGAATATCTTTCTCTTTTGACGGGCATCCACAAATGTCAGCGTATTCTGACAAAATAAATTTTTTGAATGCTTATATAGATTACAAGCATTCATTATAGAATAACAGACAGTTGACTGATTTTTTTGTAGTGCTTTTAAAATGTACTAATGATGCTTACGAGAAGGTTTAAAGGGGTCATATGATGCTGCTGAAAATAACATTATTTGGTGTATTTGGTGTAATGAAATGTGTTTATGCGGTTTAAGGTTCAAAAAACACATTATTTTCCACATACTGTACATTATTGTTTCTCCTCTATGCCCCGCCTTTCTGAAACGCGTCGATTTTTACAAAGCTCATCGGTCTGAAAAAGCGAGGTGTGCTGTGATTGGCCAGCTATCCAGTGCATTGTGATTGGCCGAATACCTCAAGCATCTGACGGAAATGTTACGCCCGGAAAAATTGAAATCGCATCATATGACCCCTTTAAAGCAGATTCAGAAATCTTGGGTTGAATCAGGGAATGACTTTACATGTTTCCTGAGGTGAATGGTTCTTGTTTGAATACTCTTTGCCTAAGACTCATTCGCTCTCTAAAGAAAAAAGGAAATGTGCAAGAGAGGAATACACACACATGTACTCAAAGATAAGACTGTTTTAAAGATCACACTGATGAAAACTAATTGCTCAATATGTTGTGAAATCAAGTGTAAGGCCTAAACTCCTTTAGGTACTCTTGTGGTTTTGAAAAACTTTTGATATGTCTTTTAATTTAGTTATAGCCTTCTATTCAACTGCAGCATAACATTTTTTTTTTTTTATGTTATACCTTGACAAGGGGAATCTGTTCACTGAAAGCCACGTTTGGAGTAATTCATTCAGCACCTATTGGCAAATATCGCCCTCCTCTGGGCAACACACGATCTGCATAACAGTGGATTTACATTTTCGATGCAAATTCTGGATAATTAAGTAATAAATAATTATATTATAAATAATAAATAAATATTTTCCAAGCTAAAATGCAGACAACCTACCTGACTTCTCAACACGGACTTTAAACTGGTACTGTCAAAGAATGCAATTAATTTAATTGTTTGTTTCACAGCACACGCACGTTTTTAAATCTCCCCTAAGGGAGCTTTAAATATCTCTGTTATGATATTTACACTTAAATAATGTGTGTTTTAATAGCTCCTTAAGCACTTCACGGGTTTATAAGTCCCCGTGTTATCAGTCAACATATTTAAAAAAAATCTCGAATGATATTTACTCAAACCATAACACTAACCAGCGTCACGATCACGTGACCATCTACTGGAAACGCTTGTTTGTAGTGTCACCATCCGCCAGTCCACTCCGCTCGAGCTGACACGTCCAGTCCAGAGGTGAATCAGGTATGTCCTCACAGTCTCTCCCTGTCAAATTCATCTTTGTCCTTGTGTATGTGTCACTCTGCCTGCAGTTGTTTTATGTACATTACAGTTTAAAATGTTATCTTTTTATTTGCCTGCCTGTGTCAGTTAGCTATAACAGGTGCTGCTGTCAGAATCTGTTTAAGTAACTTACTTTGTGATGATGATAGTATACTCACGTCCGCCTCTAATACAGTGCATTCTCATATTTTAAAATGTAATAAACGTACTTCCCATCAGAAACCGATATATGGTCACATTTAATTGGATCGTATTATTAATTCACACATTTTAAATAAATTATTTTGGTGCCCCCATCATTGGATAAAATAGCCCTTAATGAGGTTAAGTGACATGATTTTGATGTCATTATGTAAATAATAAAGTTATAATTAATCAAATGTAATAATGTGTATTTTGTTCAAAAGATAATATGAATAGGAGGAATGACCTGAGTATGTGCTGAATTGCATCAGTTCTGTGCAGCAACTGTTTATTTAACTCTATTGCATCCTGTTATGCTCATTTTTTTTGTCTTGATTGTTTCAAGGAATTTTTGTATTTATTTTAAGTCTAGATAGTGCCTCTGTGTTTAACAATTTGCAACACCCAAATGTGCAAACAGTGCTTGCTCTGTCTGAGGCGCATTAGGGTTGCATGTACTCTGTCATCTTTGGCGTTTACACAAGCTCAACATGAGTTATCGTGAAATTAGACTCGTCCTGGTTGACCGTTTTCTGTTAGATATGTCAGAATGATTCCTGCAATTCTCAACTCTAACATAAACTATTGTCACCTTATATATTGGTTCCTCTCTGTTTGGCCAAGTTGTGTGACCTTTCATTTCATTCAGGTCTTTTACCGTAAATGTAGTCTGTTTGTTCTGGGGCTGGTGGTTTAACCTTGATTCTAAAGGGGGAATAATCAGTGGGAGATTACATTTGCATTCCGTGGTTCTTGCTTTTAGTCATTATTCCCAATCAGTCCAGGTACAGTATGTCAGTAGAATATGTGACCCTCTTCTTCACTTGGGCTTACCATAGACCTTTGGCCCTCATACTCTATGCATTACAATAAAACTATTACTGGTAAAGATCCACACACCTAATGAACTCAAATTATCAGGATTTTAGTGTGCTGAGTGATTTTAAAATAAGAAAGAAAAGTAAAGAAAAATATGTTCATGGACTTTGGTAAGTTCAAACATTAAAAGGCACCATGACTTGCAGACATGACTCGTTATTACTGGTTCTAACGGTTTTTGTGTTGAAACATCACATAGTGATTATGCAGTGTTGTAATGCTTGATACGTTGTACCTGACTGAAACACGGAATCACATGTAGCCTTCATTTAGGTTTATTTACTTTTATACATTAAATATATTGGATATTTTATGTATAAGCATACACAAACACACACACACACACACACATATATATATATATATATATATATATACATATATATATATTAGTATTTGTACAAAAAAGTGAATAAAATATTGGTGTAAACGTAATTTATTTTATAATTACATAAAAATAGTTATTTTTTCCCACTTTCATTTAGAATCCAGCTGCAATTCTTAATAGTTCTGAAATGTTTATTTAGGGACTAAAGTCTTATCTTGTTGCAGTGCTGAAATGTTTGCAAAAGGTGTTCATTTTATACTGAGTTATAGATGGGGAAATAAAGCCATCAATAAGCCAGTGAGGCAAACTTCATAATCCAGCTTCTGAATGCATTCCAGTCAATTCAGTGCCTTTAAGCACCATTAAAGGTTATTCATGCTTAACAAATCATAGTTTTCATGGTTTGGTTTTCAGTTTTTTTGTGAGCTCTTTTCAGAATTTGCATCAATAGGTTTTTCAAACATCCTAAAATCTTTCCTTTTTAAAGGGAGGACATTTGATATTACAATGCTGTGGATAAGATGGGAGCTGCTGCTAATGGCCAGCATATTCTGGCAGAGGGGCCACACAGATAATCATGAGGCTACGAAGAGTCTTGGGCATGTGACTGTGGTAGTTGTGGGTGGAACAGGTGACTTGGCCAGGAAGTACCTGTGGCAAGGCTTTTTCCAGCTCTATGCTGACCAGGTAGGCAAAGGACACACCTTCTCATTTTACGGTGGGGGACTTTCGCCGACCGAGAAGGGGACGCCGCTGCTGTTTGGGATCTTGAAGGAGCTGGCTTGCCCTCCGGAGCTCTCTGTGGAGCGTTGTGATTTGGTCAAAGACCAGTTCCTGCATCTGTCCAAGTATCACCAGCTGAAGACTACTGAGGACTACGAGAAGCTCAGCCAGCAGATCAAACAGCAGCTAGGACAGGAGGGTATGGTCGAAGCAGGGAGGCTCTTCTACCTGTCTGTTCCAGCTTTCGCATATGCAGACATTGCAGAGAAGATCAACAACACCTGCCGCCCCCCATCTGACGCATGGCTGAGGGTGGTACTGGAGAAACCATTTGGTCACGACCTTTATAGTGCTCAGGCCCTTGACAAAAAACTGTCAGGCCAGCTGAAAGAAGAGGAGATGTACAGGATTGACCACTATTTAGGGAAGCAGGTACAATGTTGTTTTATTAACATAAACTATTGTTCCAAAGTTTAGTGTTGACAAGATTTTATGTTTTTTGAAAGAAGTGCTCACCAAAGCTCAATTTATTCAGTCAAAATACAGTAAAAAACAACAACATAATATTGTGAAACAGTGAATTTTTGATGAATGAAGAGTGCAAAAGAACATAATTTACTTGAAATAGAAATCTTTTTTAACATATCCTTGTTTATCCTTTATGAATCGAGTATTGATTTCTTTCAAAGAAAAAAAATCTTACTAACCCCAAACTCTTGAATGGTAGTGCACTTTCACATAAATAACTGGATCTACATGAGCTTTAAAAATACTTTTTTTCTGTCCCAAAGGTTGTCTCTAAAATTCTGCCATTTAGGAAAGAGAATAAGAAACTTCTAGACCCTATCTGGAACAAGCACCATATTGAAAGAATAGAAATTGTATTGAAGGAAACCCTGGATGCCAAAGGTACTGTTTAGTTGCTTATAAATGCAAGTTATAAATGCAAAAAGTTACTTTCTCCATTTATCTTCTCAGTGATTACTTTGGCACTTAGTTAATATCTATCATTCGTTTACAGGGCGGATTCAGTTTTATGATCAATATGGCGTCATCAGAGATGTGCTCCAGAACCACCTCACAGAGGTCATGACCCTTATGTTGATGAACCTTCCTGCAAACCTATCCAACAGCAAGGAGATACTACAAAACAAGCTTAATTTCTTGGCTTCCCTTCAACACGTAGATAACAGTAATGCGGTAGTAGGTCAGTACCAAGCTTACAATGAAGAGGTTCAGGAAGAGCTAAATAAAACAAAGGACTACTTCAGCTTGACCCCCACATTTGCTGGTGAGTGGAAGAGCTTTGTGGCTACATCATTCAGTATGTTTACATGCGCACAAGAAAAACACTTATAGCGGGAAAGCTGTTTAAGGTGCAAAGGTGGCATTCATATTTACCTGCGTACTCAAAAACCTGTCAGGATGCCTCTTACGCATTTACTTGACCACATGAATCTCGTAATCCATTTAAAGGTGAAAGAAAAATGGCGTTCACATTTACATAATCTTTCAGAATGCTGCTTTCTGTGGAAATCCTGGAATAAACTGTTTTCCTAAGTGCATGTAAACATAATCATTGATTCATAGCAGTGTGACTGTGGAAAATCACTCTAGCCATGCTTGCGTTGACTATAATTGTCTTTACAGGTGTGGTCGTTCATGTCGACAATGCACAATACGAGGGTATCCCCATATTTATGACCTCAGGCAAGGCACTTGATGAACGGGTTTCTTATGCACGTGTACTTTTCAAAAGCGATGTATTTTGTGTCCAGGATCCCAACAATGTTCAGTGCAAATCCAAACAGATCATATTCTATCTGGGTCACGGTACCCTCCAGTACCCTGCGATTCTTTTGAGCAAGAACCTGTTCAAGCCCAAACTGGCGAGCAGCGGTGACTGGAAAGAGGTCACCGAATACAAAGACGTGAACATGCTGGGTTTACCACTCAGTGACTATTACATTCAGTCACCGGTCACACCCAGAGAGGCTTATTGTGAGCTGATCTCACACGTCTTCTTTGGACGCAAGGATAGCTTTATTAGTGCCGAAGGACTCCTTGCTTCCTGGGAGTTTTGGACTCCCCTCCTTGAAGGTCTGAGTCGGGTCTTTCCACGGGTGTATCCAGGTGGCGTAGCCAATGGTAACCTGTTAAACTTTCAGCTGCAGGGCCATCAGGTCGCCTTTAGCCATGAAGCTGTGGTCAACGTGATCAAACCTGGTGCCGAGGACAACTTCCAAGTGATGCAAGGGAAGTACCGTAGCTCTGAAATGGTATCTGCCTGGGCACAGGAACTGGTGGAGCGCTTGGCTTCTGATCTTCTCTTGGCTGCTGAGGAGGCCATTCATGAAGAAGGTCAGTTTCACCTGGCGTTGTCTGGTGGCTCCAGCCCGGTGGCACTGCTCCGTGCACTGGCCCTGAACCTCTACACCTTTCCGTGGCGCAACACTCACATATGGCAAGTGGACGAGCGCTGTGTGCCACATACAGAATCAGGCTCCAACTTCCGGTCCATTCACGATCTCCTGCTTCAGCATATCCGCATACCCTACTTCAACATCCACCCCATGCCTGTGCATCTGACCCAACGGTTATGTGTGGAAGAGGACAGTGGTCCAACATTATATGAGAAGGAAATCAAGAAACATGTCAATGGCTCCAGCTTCCACTACATCCTGATTGGCGTAGGCCAGGACGGCCACACTGCCTCACTATTCCAGGACACCAAGTTGGAAAACGACGAGGAACGTTTGGTAATTCTGACAGAAAGCCCCATTAAACCTCACCAGAGGATGAGTCTTACATTCACAGCCATCAATAGGGCTCGAAGGGTAGGTGTTTTAATTATGGGCAAGAGCAAGCATGAACTTGTCAGTCAACTCAGCCGAATTAAGGGCGAATCATCCAAGTATCCCATCACCAAAGTACAGCCGAAGAGCGGTACTCTTATATGGTACATTGACTATGATGCATTGCTAGGATAAATGGCCTAAAGACCAGTACAAATCGGTCAGTGAAGCCACCCACCAGGGCTTATAGCTCAAATGGAATGCTGTATTGGGAATAATTGAGGAGTATAAATTGAAGTTTAATTTTCACACCAGTTGAGGTGTGATATGTGAGAGTTATTTTAATGCTGTGATAAGGACTTTGCAGTTTGATTGTGCTATGGAATCATTGCATTATAAACGACTTCAAATCTCAGGAACTCTAGTAGCTTACAATAACTTTTTTCCAAGTAATCAATCTTATAATAGTGCTGAAATCCTTATTTTACAAGATCCAACTGTTTAGAAGCAATGAAGAAGATACGTATGAAAACATTTATTTTTATTAAACACTTTTTCGACTTTTTTTTTTGTGACCAAGCAGTGATCAGATAAAACGTGTATTTGAATGCTCTGTAATTTTACTTTTTTTACTTTTTACATAGCTGCAATTATTCATCAGACATAATCACAAACCTCAGGTTAAGAAATCCTAATAAAGCATGTACACAAAACTTGCCCATTACCTAAGATGGCATATCCAGTGTTTTTAGGACGGAACAAATGTTTCAAGTTTAGACGGATTTGAGTTTCTATTGTTGGCCTTACTTGATAAAACCATTCCAGAACTGTTGACAATGTATTAGTGTCAAAGACTGTTGTCATACCTCAGAAAACAAAGGTTCATTATGTGTAGAGCAGTTGAAAAGGCACAACACCTTACAATGGTTTTATATCTAAACATGAATACCTTCGTAAAGTCTGTTTTTATACTGTGTTGTTTAAAATCTAAGAAGTGCATGTTAGTCAGCATTGCATGCTTTATGAAACAAGGCAGGAGTTGTTTATGGACAGCTGGACAGCATTGTCTGATTTATAACCACCGATTTAACATTTTGTAGTGAAGCAGAACAACATTACATTCCACAGGGATCTGATCATCTAATGTGAAAATGTTAATAAAACATTAAAATAAATGCACACACATTGAAGTCCTTATGTGTTTTTACACAATTTTAAATAGATTCCTATATTATTAAGGTGCCTATAAATACAAAAATGTTTAACATCATAGAGATCATATTGTATACAATGACAATGACAATGACGTTTGTGTCTTGCTGACTGGATTAACATATTCGAATCGACACTTTTAAATAAAGTGTCTTGCTTTTCCATTATATGTTTTCAATACATTTTTGCTACGGTATTCAGCCGTATTTCATGTTATCACGTACATCATTTCATATTTTGCAGTGCTTTTACTACATGACAATAAAATATATTTTTTAAATCATCTGTGTTGTATTTTTTTCTCTTTTAAAATGTCTTGGATTCAGAAAGTTCCAAATAGAACCCAAACGTGTGGACTATAAACACAGTGTAAAAAAATCTAAACACAATTTGTATGCATTCTGCGTACATTTCTCCTCCCTTGTATGCTAGTATTAGTGAAAACGTGTGTCATTAAATAGAATCTATCTTAACCTATGCCTCACAATTGTCTGAAAACCACTGAAACCATGTAAATAATAGATGCACCTGTATTGAGTGTCAGTAGAAGGTCGTACTGCAGCAGTGGCTCATTTTCAACCCCAGAGGCACGTATCTCTTAACCAATGAGGAAACAGTCTGTGAATCAGGCAAAGACCTCCTCTTACCAGAAAGAAAGCTGGGTAGAGACACAATGGTTATTTCTTCCTTTATATATTTTTTTTTCTACTACACTTAATACTATGGAATGGAACTGACCAAAAAACAAGTATATCATCTTACCTGTTGAGAGTATGCAGGCCCAAGAGACTACCAAAGAAAAGATATACAATTCAGCGGTGGTCTTCGCCTGAGAAAAATAAAAAGTGATATATATAACCTTTTTTTTTTTTGCACATAAAATCATAATACCATATTTCACACTTACACACTGAGGTGCAGACAGGGTAAGAATGACTGTACAAAGTCCCTGCATAAATGCAAACAGCCCAAATGAGTGAAAAGCTACCCTGATGCTCTTGGGAACTGGGTCCGTGAGTGTAAGCGCTACAGCCAAACCTTCAATGGGGCGAGAAGGGTTGATAATTAGTATTTCAAATTAGAAAGCAGAAAAGCATGCAACATAAGCCATTTATAAATATCAAAATCAGATTACCTGTTGCTATAAAAGAGAACACAATGAAGGCTATAAGATTGTTCAACAGTGGCTTTTCACAATAGCGAGAAGATTTGGGCCTGTGAAAACATTACTGCAGAATATTAGGCATATCACATCACATGATAACACGCATATTAATGTATTTATTTTATATAAAGAGATCAGCTTTTTTTTATCTGCAAAACATTATAGGTCGCTTACCTTGACAAAACATAAAACTGTGGTGCCAGGAAAAGCGCCGCAAAGATGAAAAGAACAATCTGACTGCCAGAAAGAAACAATATTGACAATTTTGATTTTAACATTTTTATGTTATACATGTCTGTACACACACACACCTTACAATTTTAACCTTTGATCTCTTGGAAGCCACCTGCTGGTCTGAAAAGCTGCATGAACTAAGAAGTGGTGAAGCATTGTGCCGTTTCTGTCACTTCAGATGATTCTATATACAGCAGAATACACTTTCATTAGCAAGATGTACAGCTATAATGAAAGAAAATTATTTATGCATCTTAAATGCGTCTTACTGAAACATTTTAAGTATTTACATAATGAGGTAAGCCTGAGGGAAGAAAATTCATAGAAGGACTTACCAGAAAGGTCTCAGGGACAGTCGGAATAGCAGGTTTGTAGCTCTGGGGGAGAAGCAAGATCATCGGTTGGGTAATATCAAATGACACCCTCTAGTGGTTAGTCTCAGTATAGTTTTAGAGATTTTAAAGGGGTCATATGATGCGATTTCAAGTTTTCCTTTCTTAATTAACGTATTTATTATTATTGTACTGTAATTCGAAAACCTTGACTTAATAATGACTTTTGGTCATTTTGATTTTGGTCAGTTCATCACAGAAGACTTCATTTTATGGTGTCTTACTTTTATTTATTGTGAACCTTCACTGCCCACATTCACACCGGGTAAATGATGACTGAATTTTCAGTGTGAACTTAGAATAGATGAATTATAAAACCCATATGAGAACTAAACCCACCTCAATGCAGCCTCGAGACAACTTCTGAAGCATCACCTAGAGGAGAGGGTCAAGAAAAGTTGCCTGCCTGTATGAGTTAAAGAAATCCCTCTGAACAAGCCTCTAAAATAGCTACTGTGTCCTAGGAATCACCCCATATTACTACACACAGACCTGCTGTGAAATACGACGCACCACATCTGCTTCTCTCATTTCCACACATGAACCTTTCAATTCCAGCTTCTAGGTTCAAAAGCTTCAGGATCAACAGGATCAAGCATGCCTGCAAACTACAGTGGAACCTGGGACATAGTGGACAATCCAAACTTTGAAGGTTACATGGTGGCTCTTGGTGAATATGTCATTCATTGCATTTCTCAGGGTTTTCATATTTTATATATTAGGTATTTTACACACATATGTATAGTAGGCCTTTTATTTTTTATATTTTAATTCATATATTTTTAAATATTTATTTATTTTAGTTATTTCGTTTTTTTTTAATAAGGGAAAATGGTATTGTAAATGTATTTACAAAGAATATGGATTTAACCTTGTGCAATGTAATATATGTAATACAGGAATTGATTTCGCCACCCGAAAGATGGCGAGGATGCTAAAGCCGCAGAAAGTTTTTGAGCAAGACGGAGACTCTTTCATCATTAAAACTTTTACAACTTTCCGCAACTACTCCTGTTCATTCAAAATCGGTGAAGAGTTTGAGGAAATCACCAAAGGACTGGACAACAGAAAATGCCAGGTGGAAAACACACACACACACACACACACACACGAGAGATTGGCAATGCAATGGTGTGTGGTCATCGTCTAGAGTTTGAGAAATACGCCCAGAATTGAGAAACACTGCTAATATATACTGTATATATATATATATATTTTTTTTTTTCTTTTTTTTTTCCCACAGACAACAGTCAACTGGTACAATGACAAACTTGTGTGTTTGCAGAAAGGAGAAAAGAAGAACAGAGGATGGACACACTGGATGGAGGGAGACACTCTTTACCTTGTGAGTCAAGCATAGGCCTTAAAATTTAAGAACACAACAATATACATGTAATTTTCAGATAAAATGTATAAAAATGCCAAAAAAAACAAAATAAACGTTTTTTCTCTTAAAGGAACTTAGATGTGAAGACCAGATCTGCAAGCAAACCTACGAAAGAACTGCTTGAACCATTGTGTTGAACTGAAATTCTTGCAAGTTTATTGAAGAATAATAACATACAGACGGTTTCAGCATTAATCAATTCTCAAACAAGTGAACATAGCATTACAAAAAGGGGGGAAAGCATAGAGGAACGCAAGAGTGTCTCCAAAAATATGTCTTGTGAGGAGTCTGTCACTTTTCTTATTTGTAGCACGTTAAAGCGATTTGACAAGCAACTTTGTTTCAATAAAAAAAAAGTTATGTTTCAATAAAAAATTCCACAGAAAATGGCATATATTTGATGCATTTATTATAAGTGCTATAGGCCTACTGCAGTTAATTATTGATTTCAGTTCAAAGGGCTGAGTGTATTTTGTCTTGTAATGCATGAGACTTTTTTCTTATTGATTTAAAGATCTAAACAAATATTTAAGTAGGGGAGACTGAGACTGATTGGCACAGTTTTCCTACATTTTGTTAATTCATGACTAAAATGTTCAATTGTTGCAACTACTAAGCCCAACACAGCAATGGTTTCCACAGTATTGAATGCTTTATTTTTAGGGAAGCAACAGTAGGGGAGACTGAGACTGATTGGCACAGTTTTCCTACATTTTGTTAATTCATGACTAAAATGTGCAATTGTGTCAACTAAGCCCAACACAGCAATGGTTTCCACAGTATTGAATGCTTTATTTTTAGGGAAGCAACAAACAGAAATAATCACTTGTAACTTCCCCGTGTGACATCATCATATATTGAGGAACGATCCATAAAAGAAACATTTCTTTCTATATTCTTTATCTTATATATAACGGACATATAGTACCTATAACTGACATTCGCTCCGCATCAGTAGGAGGCGCTGCTACGGCGATAATAAACGCTGACGCCGTCACTACAACGTGAAGAACACAATTCGCGCTATTTTTGTAACGCCTAAAAGCACAGAGTTGAGCTTTACCTTATTTATCTACTGAAAATGGATGAGGACGAAGCACAAAAACAGGTTACAACACTAAAACTTAATGACCAGCTGATGCGTAATGTCTATGATATACTTCGCTACTTTTTGTCATTATAAAGAACTGTTCGGGGTTTTCTCTCTCTCATACTGCCAGTATTTCTGTGGTTTTATAGAGGCTTAAAGCAGCTGTGCACTACACTGTCGGCCGTCTCTGTCAACACATCGCCGCAGACTGCGAGAAACAAATCACTAAACAGACAATAGCAGCTATTGCAGAGACTGCGTTCAGACAGTGCGGTAAGGCTTGATTCTGTGACATTGACGAGATTAAACAATATTTATTCACGCTCCTCCTGTGTCTTCCCTCTAGATATATTTGCCAAGGACTTGGAAGCGTTTGCGAGGTAAACTTCACCCTCAAATGTAGTTTCTCCTCAGTAATTATTAACGACGTAAGAAAGATGCTTTATTTGTACTGACGCTTCTCTTCAATGTTTGCAGGCATGCTAAAAGACACACAGTTACAGTAGATGATGTAAAGCTGACAGCGAGGAGAACCACTGCACTGGTAGAATGATTTCAGAAATCAAACATTAAAACATATTTTTGCAATCCATGTGCAAGGCCCCACCCCAAAAAAAGACATTTTAAAAATGTAATTTTTTTTTGGTTTTAAGGTAAACAACCTTAAGGTAATTGTGTTCAGAAGTCTTGTCATAGTAAAAAAAAATAAAAATAATAACATTTTTCATACAAATCTTATAAATTTATTCTGAATTTTAAAAAAAAATCGATAAACAAAACATGAAATGTCAATATTTAAGTTAATATAAAAAACGTAAGTACATAAGTGGTGAAATATTGTAACTGTTAATGAAAATATTAACTTTTTAAATTTAACAGGATTTTTAAGTTCTCATGTAATTACATCATATTTAATACAGTATCATATTTGTAAGTTACAAGGAAATGTTGCCATTTAAGCGCATTTAGATTTTACAGTTCTATCAAATGAGTGAAAAAACATTGTACCTTTGCTATACCTTCACAGTACAACTACATTCAGCAGAAAAGCGAAGAACTGGCTTTGAACAACCAAGAACTGAAGGAGAAGAGGAAGAGGAATGCTGCCAAGAGGAAGAGTAAAGACATGGAAGCTGAGGAGGAGAATGAGCTTGAAGACTGGACAAAATAAATGAACAAATCCTCATTATTCACATTTGAGTTGTACAAAGAAGTTGTTTTTTTGCATGTAGTAATAAAACAGCTGTGCAAATATTTGTACATATATCACATTCAATTCTAAAACACCAATCTTTTTTTTACTCAATCATGAGTTCGTGTTTTATTGTAATAAAGAATCCTGTAAACATCTCTTTGTTGGCAGTATGAAGCTCTATGAAACAATAGATTGTATAAAATATTTTAAATCACAAATTTAAAAAAAATGGTCTTGGGGAAAAAAAAAAAAAAAAAACAGCTGTGCAAATATTTGTACATATATCACATTCAATTCTAAAACACCAATCTTTTTTTTACTCAATCATGAGTTCGTGTTTTATTGTAATAAAGAATCCTGTAAACATCTCTTTGTTGGCAGTATGAAGCTCTATGAAACAATACACATTGTATAAAATATTTAAAATCACAAATTTAAAAAAAATGGTCTTGGGGGGAAAAAAAAAAAAAAGACCTCCAGTCTTTGCCTGCATTTTAATAGAGTGCGCTGCTTTCTCAAAACCAGATCAAGCCTAATACCATCTCAGTTCAGGACGTTTTCAGCAGAAAATACAGATTGAAATGTGTTGGGCTTAAACGGTTCTGAGAAAAGCGCTTATCCTGAAACGTCAATCAAATTCTGCTAGTCTACCGTGTCCATTGCCGTTACCAGAGATGCAGAACCACAGCATCCTCCATCTTCCTCCATCCCCAAACGGACTTCCCGCCTGGGTTTCAGTTGCGGCCAGCCATATTCCAGGCCCCTAAATGTGTGAATTCAATTAGTTGTGTGGCATTTCAAACATCACGTGACAAACCAGTATGAGAAAACGGCAATCTAAATTTAAAAAAAATGGTCTTGGGGAAAAAAAAAAAAAAAAGACCTCCAGTCTTTGCCTGCATTTTAATACAGTGCGCTGCTTTCTCAAAACCAGATCAAGCCTAATACCATCTCAGTTCAGGACGTTTTCAGCAGAAAATACAGATTGAAATGTGTTGGGCTTAAACGGTTCTGAGAAAAGCGCTTATCCTGAAACGTCAATCAAATTCTGCTAGTCTACCGTGTCCATTGCCGTTACCAGAGATGCAGAACCACAGCATCCTCCATCTTCCTCCATCCCCAAACGGACTTCCCGCCTGGGTTTCAGTTGCGGCCAGCCATATTCCAGGCCCCTAAATGTGTGAATTCAATTAGTTGTGTGGCATTTCAAACATCACGTGACAAACCAGTATGAGAAAACGGCAATCTATTCAAATTAGTTTTATTGAAGCACTCCCTTCATTTGACAATATAAAATGCCTTTGAAAACACTGAGCGACGTTATCTAGAGGGAAACTCCACAGACATCCACAGCACTCAACATACAGGTCGCACTTACACCATCACTCATGTTTTCCCCCCTCAGTGTCCACTGAAGATGTCATCCACATCAGTTCACACTTATAGATCAAGTTACAAGGAAATAAAGCACACACACCATACAGCATTCAGATGGGATTATAAGAAGCAAGACAAAGTATGCATCATCATCACAACATTCCTATATAAGCACATTGTCAGTATACTAAAGGAGAAAAGCAAAACGGGGGATCTAGGGAGACCAAAAAAACAAAAAACAAATCCATGAGGTACACAGTACTAAATGTCCATCAATTTGGGCTCAATTAAGGGGGAAACTGGGTAGTATCAGCAGCTCTCATTCACACGCTCACCAAACCCACCCACTGCAGTCACATTTCGGCTCGTTCATTGCACTCGCAAGTCTTTTCGTTCGTGCGATCCACACTTTCTTCGCTCACTCGCAGCCTTCTCACTCTTCGCCATCATCACCAATCGCACTCAAGGGTTGTTTTAAAAAAAAGTCACTTTCTGCGCACTTCTTGTCTTAAAAAGTGGATTAAAAAAAGAGACACCCACCGTGTCATCGAGCCGTGCGAAGAGAGCATATAGACATGGGGAGGAAGGTGGCATAATGACCTCAGCCACACTGTGCTGCCATAGAGGGTGCTCTTCCCAGGCAAACCCCACAGATGTCAACTGCAGAAGAGATTTTGATGAAGGCTTGTTTTAAAGGGTTTGGACTGAAATAAAGCTGAACTGGACTGAAATAAAGCTGAACTTATAATATGTTCAGGTTTCAACCAGATTCTTTCCAATGCAAGTTTGTTTGTTTTTGTCCTACATGATAAATGTACTTAAAATATGATGCAATTCTCATGCGTATTCCGATATCCACAGATTTTAACAACATGCATTATAAGAATCTAGTTGAAATGCTTCATTTGCATCGACCAAGACAATAAAACATGGGGGAAAAACATAACACCAAAGATGGTACATATAAACGTAGCACCCTGGTTAACATCTTACTCCAAAACACTAACTCAAATCCCATTCAGTGTACAAAACATTCTTCTTTTTTTTTTTTTTTGTCCCCAGACTACCTTTTCACCCATCCCCACTCCCAAAAACGTGACGAGATAAGTCTCTCAGAAAATACTTACCAAACACGCTAGAAATACTGACACTACAAACTCAAACCAGCTTACATACCCCACCCTGACGACTTGGAATCCATACTAGACCCAAAGCTGGAGTTAAACCCACTACCGCTAGAGTTAGTGCCGGAGCCCCAGCCGAGAGCGGCCGAGCTGCTGTAGTTGCTGTTGCCCGAGCTGTATGTTTGGGTCTGGTCCCGAGTGGAACTCGTGCCGCTTGTGCTCGTGCCAGATGTTGCCGACTGACCCTGCTGTGCTAACATTCCCATCATACCCCAACTGTTCTGTAGAGCGGCCTGGGCGGCAGCCATCATAGCTGGATTGAGGTTGAAATTGCTGAAATTTCCCATACTGCTGGAGCTACCCCCCATGCTGCTACGGCTGCCTCCGAAACCCTGACCTCCGAACCCGTTCCCAAAGCGCCCTGCCCGCTCCATCATCTGCCTAGTGTTGTTGTGTTTCGGCTCAGCATTGGAGATGTGCACGCTGACGCCCTTGATGATCAGATCTTCTCCGCAAAGGGAGGCGGCAACCTGGAGGGAAGATGGAAAATCTTAATTATGACATCTTAATTATGTATGCATGACCAGCTGATTTCTCCATCCAGAATAGAAAAGAACTGACAATTTGTCACAGTTGCTTAATTTTTTTTTTTCTATACCTTTAGGTTAATCACCTAAAAACAACAATAGCTTACCTGGTCATCTGCAAAGGTGACGAAAGCGAATGCTCTGAAGGGTTTAGGAATGAAAACATCTGTGACCTCCCCATACTGCATGAAGAACTGACGGAGCTCATCAGCGGTTATGTCCTCCGTGCAACGGCCCACAAACACTTTCCTGCTCCTCATTGGCTCATCTGGACCTTGCTGTTGAATTTTCAAAAAGATCATTCTGTTTAGCACCCCAAAATTAAAAGCCTCAGACTAACATACATACTTCTTCATATACACTACTGGTCAAAAGTTTGGGGTCAGTAAGCGTTGTTGTTGTTTTTTTTAAGTAAGACAGGCTAAGTTCACACTGCGAGTCTTAGTGCTCAATTCTGATTTTTGCTCAGATCCGATTTTTTTGTATAGCTGTTCACATTGTTGTTTTAAATGTGGCCAGTATCAGATTTCCAGTGTGAACAGATCATGGTTCTGAACTGACCCGCATGCTCAAAAGAACAATATGAACACAAAAAAATAAAAATCGAATTTGGGCCACATTTGCCTGCAGTGTGAACGTAGCCTTTTACAAATTACAGCCCATTACAAATGATTTCTAATTCAAATAAATGCTGTTCTTTTGAACGTCTAAGTATCGAACAATCCTGAAAAAAAAATGTCTTCAGCTTTGCCATCACAGGAATACAATACATTTTAAAATGCATTAAAATGAACAAATTTTACATTGTAATATTTCACAATATTATTGTTTTACTGTATTTTTATCAAATAAATGCATAAGAAACTTACTTCAAAAACATTAAAAATCGTACCAATCCCAAACATTTCAACTGTAGCATAAAAAACAAAAACACTAACCTTTGAGTTGGGTAGTTTGCAGTCACACCACCTGCCATCAATCATGTGCCGCTGTGACATCACCTTACCCTGAGCCTCCCACTCCGCAAACCTCACGAACCCAAATCCTTTCGAATTTCCCGTCTTCACGTCCCGCTTGACCTAATGTAACAGAATCAAGTCAAGAGCTGCGTTCATACCAGATCTACTCTGACTTCATGACTGACAGCTGAGCCACATAAAAAGTTAGAAACATTAGACAGAGACAGAAATCATGGATTGCTTTCACCAAAATATGGCAGTACAAAGACAAGCACAGCTGGAGAATTATATTTTTATCAGTATGTCTTACCTGCACCATGATGACTTCCCCAAACGTATTGAAGTAGTCTTTTAAGTCTTGTTCTGTAGTCTTCCATGGCAGACCCAGCACAATCAGATCTGAAGTCTTCTGATCTCCTCTCTTGATCTTCGTTGCAGATGAAGCATCGATCTCATCCATCTTCCTCTTATTATCCGGCAGAACCGTTTCTAGAATAGAAAAGTTCACTTGTTACATGTTCACACATCCACAGAATGTCAATCACCCTTCATGCAACAAAAACAACCCCATTAAATCATGAACTGGATTTTTTTTTACAGATTTTTTAAAGATGTAAAGCTGAAGTTTCCATTACCCCACTGTGCTCAACTTGGGTTATTATGACATATAACCTCAATGTTCAAGTATAAATTAACCCTAAAATGCACACAAAAAAGACCCTATTCTTGACCCATGTTTCTAGGGGTAACAGTTAGGGTTGATAATGTCATTTGATATTATAAAATATGCTAATTATTAGGAATATTTTTCATATTTATATTCTAAATTGAATCAGAGGCTTATTCGTAATGATCATATGACCTACCTTTAGGGTAATTGACCACATAGACCAGGTTTCCCCAGCCGTTCTCGGGGGCGTGCAGGACTCCTTCCACCAGGCGAACTCCTCTCATGCACTGAGACACCGGGCTCCGGTAACGCAGGCCACAAGCCCCTGGAAACTGAGCGGCCACCGTGGAGAGCAGCACAGTGCCATCGTCCTCTGACGGGATCTCCATCGGCTCCTCGTTCTCCTCCTCCGCGACGCGAATGTACATCTCGGCCATCTCTCCTAAATCGAGCTGTTGGTGAGTAAATTGTATAATTAGTGGCGATTCCTTCGTGAAACAATCAATGTTTTTGAACGAATCTTTCTCGGTCACTTTGATTCATAAATCGGACTGTTTTCCAGTGACCAAAGATTCGCTATAGCGAACCAATAGCAATCGAGTGCAGGCTGTGAAGGAGCTGTATCATTGGTTGGACAAGCCGAACGACCACGCCCCCTTTACTAAACGAGTCTGTGTTTATGAATAAGAGTCAAAATAGCACTGAACGAGACATCTCGTTGGTGAACGAAATGCATTATTGAAATTCACGATTCAGGCTATTATTGTTAAAATAACAGGTGTGCGTTGTTGTCATTTGTTTGGAAATTTGTTTATGATGCTTATATACTCGGTAAATGTAAATATGTAGAAACGCATTTAATACATAATAATAATAATAATGTATTTCAGTTTCGTTGAACGAATAATTCAATGACTTATCACGATTAAAAATATCAAAATGTGTCACTGAACAAATCTTTTTAGTGAACCGATTCAAAAGAATCGAGTCGCTGAGATGAAACAAAAACCCTTCCACTAGTTGTAATGTGAGCTGGGCCTTGCGCGCGACTTCAGTACTTCGCGCGTGCGAACAACTCGCGAATCCTTATTGCTTAGCAACAGTAAAATTCGGCCTCAACAGACCACGAATAGTTCGATATACGGTGTAGATACATATTAACGTATGGGTTATAGTGAAACAAAATTAAAATAACATTACCAATGAACAACTGCTCGGATCCAGATTTTCCTTTGTTAGCGCCACCAGCAGCAGCGCTCCTCGCTCAGAAAATGTGACTGCCGGGAATGAATGAGCCAGTGAACACAACTCTCGCGGAAAACAGTGTGAGTTTTCTGCTCTTATCGGAATAAAACAAAATAATGCTATCTCTGTATACAATATCAAGACAATAATATTCCGTTACACACTTCTCATGCGACACTATTTTCGTATCAAGATGGCATTACCTAAGTCATGAAGGAAATACGTCACACTTGGGCGAGCTCACTTTTACATGTGCACGGGTGGAGAGAAAGAAAACAAACATTGTTGTGTGCAGTGATGTTTGCTTTGCTGGTGATGTATAAAATGTAATTAAACAAAGTGATGTTTATGAACAATCTAAATGCAACAAAGATGTCAGTGTCATTTGTGTAACAGAACACTTAACTGATGAAAACAGAAGAAGCACCGTTCCCTACGTACTAGTGGACTGCTCTCAGAGTTATAGTGCTCCTAGTGGCAGATATGAGTATAACACCCATGTTATTAACTCGAGATGTTCAGTGATGGGGAAAGCAAAGTAAAAGTACTAAAATAGTTTTTGTCTAAATTTGTCTTTTACATTTTAGCAATATCATTTCCCTTGTTTTTTTTTTTGTTTTGTTTTTTTTACAAATAGTACTTAACTAATTTTTTAAAATCATGTTAAGGCAATTACCACAGCTTAAACATAAATGGCAACATCTGCTCATACCAAAAGAGTTAAATGATTTCAAATTCACCCGTTCGATAATAGTGATATTATGATAAAAGAAAACATATAATAATGCTAATATGACTTCATTGTGTAAGTTCAACAGTATATTAAGACACAAAATATATGATGTGGACATTACTGCATGGTAGGAATAACTCGGATATACCTTTACATTTGTATTGGTGATGTGTGAGTGTGTTTAATACGAAACATTTTGAGTTGTAATAGACATTTAATCATATAGGTTAATGGTCATCGCAAAACAACAATAAAATAAAGATGGGTTTCCAAATGTTGATCCTCGATTGTTCAACGCTATCCATCTGCGTTAGGGTGACCGTTTGTCCTCTTTTTGGACCTAAAAAGTGCGTCCGGTCCGGCATTCTTCTTTTGCTTTCAGTCAGTCGCCATTCATTGTGTGCGTTTTTGCAAACTTCATGTATAAAGTTCAGTAACAGTTGCATGGTTGCGAACGCATTTGTCAAGTATTTACTGCCAACAGTTCCGTATAATACACGGAATCCGCCCGTATTTAAGGCATCAAAGAAGCGCAGTTTGTCCCGTATTTAAGGCATATGCCGTAATCTAGACCATACGAATAACAAACTCATCTGAGAATTAATCATTCTTTTTGGACAAGTGTTTGATTTGTGAACCAGTGGAGGATGAAGTACCTGAAAGCCACGCTTAGTAAAAGTACAGATATCTTACCAGAAAATGACTTTGGTAGAAGTTAAAGAATATAGCCTACTTGAGTAAAAGTTTTAAAGGATGTGGTTTTTATTGTACTTAAGTATGAAAAGTATTTTTTTTAATATTAAACTTAAGTATTGAAAGTAAAATAACAAGTAAATGCAAAATAGAAAAGGAGCAAATAAATATTACAATTGGGTTCGGACCCATTAGATTTTAGTCAACTAAATCTACTGTAGATTTAGTCGACTAAAATCTTATGGCATTTAGTCGACTAAAATTAGACTAAAACTAAAACAATTCAGATGACTAAAATGGCATTTTAGTCAAAAGACTATAAGACTAAATCAAAATTTGCTGTCAAGATTAACACTGCCTTGGACCTCATTCTTGAAACACAAAATGAACAATGAATGTCATATACTATAGTAGTACTATATACATACTGTATATACTTTGTGTGTGTATATGCGTGTTTTAATACTCTTTTTTTTACTAAAATATGGTCACCCTAATCTGTGTATCAGGTGAACATAATCAGTTTCATTGACTAGATTTAAGGGGTTGTTTTAACTGTAAGTAGTTTTCAGTGAAGTACTTTTACTTCAGTATATGAATTCTCAGTATGTCCAAATATGTCATGCAATGATTTAGAACAGTCACCATTCCAAGAAAAAGTCAACTTTTCAAAAAAATGCCTGTTATAAAAAATGTATTGAAAGTGGCCATTGAAAACATAACTGAAATAAAGAAAACAAGACATTTTTTGATCAATATCTTTATATATTACAAAACAATAGAAATGCTACTGATAACAATATATGTTCACAGTTGCTGTTATGATACCACACTGAAATAATGTATACAAGTTAGACATAAAATGACATATCTTAATAAATAAAAAATAACATATTAATCTAACAAGTCATAATGCTTGACGGTTAAAAGTCGCATCATGTTGAGCATTAAGTTGGAGCTTTTCTGTGTACAGGTTTCATGGCTATGAGGCTGATGTGTGTGTTAATGTGCTGTCGCTGATCACCCTCACATGTCTGTAGACTTTATCGGCAACAATAAAGTGATACTCAGAAACGTTTTCAACACAATTATCAATAATCAGCTAGGCATCAAGTAGTAACACTGACAGTGTAGTGCAAAGTAGACAGTGTGTGTGTGTTTGTGTGTGTGTTTTGGAGAGCAGGTTGTGGCGCTCAGCAGGATAACAAAAAGCAGCAAAAATAAATATCAAAAGAATTCATTTTTATCAGCATATAAAAGCTCTTTTTTGTTGTTTTTTTTTTCTTTTTTATTTCACCAAGAGTCTGGGAAAAAAGGCCTCATGGAAAGTTCAAGGAACCACTTTGTTCCATCTCATTTTCCAAAAACTTCACACCAAGGATTCCATGCTCTCAGCCTGGTTGGATTCATCTGTTACCACTATCCCAGCAATTTTGTCCATGTAGTTGAAGCCAAGTCTGAAGTCTTTACTGCTGACAAGGCTGAGCATAGCCTTGTAAAGGTTGTGATAGTGCTCCTAAAAGAGGTAGAGAGAAACAACAAAAAAGAAAGGAAATAAACGCAATGAATGAAAAGAACATTTTTAAACTGTTTTGGAACTCCAATTGGACTGCATCAAACTTCTACACAAAACCCCAATGACCTCTCTAAATCGAATTCATCATCAAGCAGACTTTTATTATGAGGAACTTACAATTTCAGTGAAGACGCCAGGCCTCATGAGGTTAATCATTTTGGCCACTTGATAGACATCCACAGCGCTCTCGTTCTCCAGTTGTTGGGAAAGTGTGGTCAGAGCACAGAACATCCCGGCAGAGATGGCTCCAAACCTGAAACACACAATCCATGAGTCTCTTTCTCCCTTTGGTCACGTACACTACTACTCATGGTTTATGCACTCACTCATCATGCATGACGGTGGGACCATCCCTTGCCATAGCCTCTTCTTTGATGATGTTGATGAGCTCAAATGTGCTGCTGATGGACGCATCAGGATCTGGCCAGTTTGGACATTGAAAATGTCGGACTTCTAGCACATAGTCGTCCTGCACAGCAAAGATAAACAGTTATGCAACTCAGCAAGTGCAGATAAATGCAAAAAGGATGACGTAAGATGTCGGCGTTGCGCATGCGGCGGTGAGTCTCGTGAAAACCAACATTTGTTTACAGGAGCAAAGGAAGCAAAGTTTCCTTACTTTAGCAAAGGAAAACCAGTCTCCTCTTGGCTTATATCGAAATCCTCCAACGTTCTTCTATACAAATCCTCGTTTTGTACTTCTAATTAGTGACCGTTGTTTTGTTTTGATCTCTCCCCTGCGCTTCCGCGTTCGTCACTTCTGAGCGGCGCATGCGCAACGCCGACGTCCTACGTCATCTGCCCAGAACTGCTTCCGTTTACAACAGTATGAGCGCAAGCTAGATTAAATTGATTATTAAGTTTTAAATATGGTTATTTTTCTTACAAAAATAAAGTTAGGATAGGTGATTTCGGGAGAGGCTAGCAACAGCAAGATAGCTTTGAAAACATAAGATCCCACCCTCCCTGCAAAACACTCTCCAAAGCCACGCCTCCTTCAAAACACATGAATGCGCATAGGCAGATCAGAGGCTAACCAGCGACACGATGAGAGACGGCATTGGTGAAGGGTTGAACGCAACACCATCAGATTACCTCACGTCTCATTCACCAGTGAGAAAGCATTACAGTACAGAGCGCATAATATTACAATAATAACGCCTTCCATTCTGGCTCGGTCTGCAATAGTGTAATGGAATGCACTGATGACCTATCATGTCTGCATGAACATGGTGTGAAGAGGTATGCAAATACACATGTTGACAGGAAGGTAAGACAGCCTATCGTAGCACTCGGGCCGGGGGATATGATTGGATGAACATTTTATGGTCCTGCCCCTTCCACAGACCATATAAATACATTTAGACCACTTAACTTCGGGATGTAAAGAGGCTTTAAACCACCTACCCTGCCTTTAAGAGTGATGTTTGTGTTGTGACTGAGGTACCTGTGTGGCTTCTAGGATGAAGTCGTGGATGATGAGTTGCTCCTCATTAGATAAGCAGAGTCTGTCAGTATTAATGAGGGTGACAGTGAAGGCTACGCAGTTCATGGGCTCCTCTCTGCTGGGCCAGTACACAAATTCATCCTCAGTCTATAAAAAGAAGAGCAGGGCATAGCACATATCATATATCATATCTTATCATATATTGTATCATATCATATATCATCCACTTATATAACGTTAACAGATTAAACTAATTAATAAATGTTGAGCATGTTTCCACATTTAATATTTATAGATTTACAAGCAAATACAAATGATTTTATAATAAATGTTAAACAAATTAAGTAATATATTGTAAACCAGAAATGACCTATTTCCATATAATATGTCTTGAATAAAGGGTGCTCTTTAGATATTTAAAAAAAAAGTTAACTCAGTATTATATAACGTAATAATTCAATTGAACTCTAAAGATAAGTGCCATGATAACCTGCTGGTATGAAACGTTTGAGAGTGCATTAACACAACCTGCTGAATATGTATAAAAAGAACTTAAGTTATATGAGGCAGCATGAAAACTCATGTTCATAAGTAGCTCTTCAACGCTGTACTCACAAGGCCGAGGTTGTCTGGCAACATCACAATAACTTGAGCATTATGATCCCAGATCATCCTCCAGAAGTCTGTGGTTGTGTGGGGCAGAGGATGCTGGGTAATGATGAACTCGTTGCTCCTGTAATAGCCCTGTGAGTGGATAAACATTGATTTCATTCTAAAAGAAAATCACAGCTTGTGTTGAGACAAGCAGATAAGGAGCTGTTTAAGTTACACAAATAATTCATGTTTCATGCATTATTAAATGTGATCCAAAACAATGTATAATGTTCTTAGTGCTGTACCATAATGTAGGCGGCATTGATGTAGTCGGTTCCTTTTACACCTGGGAGGGGAGCTAGTGCCACCCGAGCCCGTTCCGCTGAGGGGCAAAACATCAATGATAAACAACTCACTATAACCGTCACAGCAAACCAAACCTTGTACTGTATCATTCATTGAGTCAGTGTTTAAAAATGCTATCGTTTACCATTCTTCATCACCTTATGTTTTTTTAAAACTAATCTTCCAGAAGACGTCAATTATACACTCAGCAATTAAAAAATGGCCAACTCCCTTGGATATTTCTGTTCTTTTTCCCATGGAAATAATTTGGTAACAATGGTTATTAGGATTTGCAGTGTTGTTATTGCTAACAAAATTCAAAACTCAAAATGAAAACGAAAAAGAAAACTACATTAAAATAGTTGGTCATTTAAAAAATAATACAAAGAAAATTGAAAAAAATACAACTAAATTCAACTAACTGAATTAAATAAGTTGAGTACTAAAACCTTAAATTAAAACTGAAATAAAATAACAAAAGCTAAATGGAAATATAAAACAACATAAAATCATTCAAATTTAAACTAAAATTAAAATGAAGTCTGAAAATATAAAAATTATAGTTAATTCAAAATATTAATAAATACTATAACAGTAAATACATAATACAAAAATATCCCAAGTTATATGTTTTCTTTATATACATATAAATAAATAAATAAATATATATATATATATATATATATATACACACACACACATACATATACACACACATACATACAAATATAAATATATCATATGAAAAGTAGATCTAGAAATCAGTACAGTGTAGTAAATATACTGTAAAGCACACACACAAGTAGATATAGAAAAAAACTAAGATGTAAACTTTTTTATACTATTAAAAAACAATTTTTTTGCATTTTAACTATTATTTATTGTAAAAAAAAAAATAACAAAAATGGTGCCACCACACTGTGCTACACTGTATACTAAGTATACAGCAAAATCCATATTGGCAACGAAGCTGGAGTGTTGATTTTGATATATGGGTTTAGAAGGTTTAGCGACTCACTTGGCAAGACCGACGAGGTGCGGTTCTTCTCTGTGTTGCAGTCTTTCTGGGCACTGAAACACTCAGTGAGGTGAGAATTGCATTGCGTCAACAACTGGAGGAACAATTACAAGAGCGTCCACAAGGAGGAGCAAGTTAGTTGTCTAACTGAGAAAATGAACATCTCAATACAATTGCATAGAGCCACAACACAGTCATCAAGTCCAGACCTTAAATTGTTTGTCCATGCGTGTTTGTCCTGTGGGGCTCGGGGTGAGAATGCTGTTGACATAACTATGGAGTTGCCAGACAGGCACCTCGGTGTCTTTGCCAAGCACAGCTTCCATTAATGCATCATGGATAAAGATAAACTGCTCCTGTAGGTCACACATACACCGTATGTTGTATTAGGCATGTGATATCTCAACATTATATTTGCAAATAACAAAATATGGTTAAGTTCAGAATGGCATACTGCAATTCTACTCATACTATTTTTTCCAGTATGCAGTATGTAGAGTGCAAACAGTATGTAAATGTCCTATATGCTTATTATACCCAAATGACCTTCTACATTTGCCAAAATCCGCAGAATACAATCAAAAAACACTGCATACTGTTTCCCACAATGCAGTGCGCTTGAATTGACCTTACATTTGACTGGATTGGCAAAAGTAAATACACAAAATGCAAAATAACTATTAACTGGATGCTATATATGCAACAGTGTTATTTTAGTATTATTAGAATGATTAATACAATTAATAAATTAGAATTAAATTCTGAATGAATAGTATTATTACTTATTTTTAGTATTATTAGTATTATTATAGTTTTTAATATTTTAAATGAGCTTTTATTTTTATATTTTCAGCGTTCATCTTTTTTTGATATCACTAGATGTAATTTATTTTTATTTCAGTTGTTTTTATTTATTTATTTATTTTCAGTTTTTTGTGTGTTTCAAAAATCACCCAAGGAAACATTTCTAGTTTCCATTTAATTTGTTTTTCATCTAATATTTATATTTAATTCAGCATTATTTCAATTAAAATCATTTATTTTTAATAGTTTTAGTTTAATAAAAAGAACCCTTATATGCAACACGCAAAATAATGAGGTCATGTGACAAAATGTAGTGCACTACATTTGGAATAGTTTTTAATTGCATGCTACATAGTTCCATAGGAAAAAGAGTAAATTACAAGTTCATTATGATATTCTTAGAGACTCCCTATTTAGTTATCAAAAGGCAGTAAGAAATGCAAAAAATACTTACTTCTCCAACATTATTAGGGCAAATATTAACAATTCAAAACTCTTATTTTCTATTATTAATTCTGTAATTCAACCTTTGAGTAATGTGTATCAAAAGTCCTCAGTTATTTCCTGTGAGGACTTTCTAAATTTTTTTAGCCAAAAGATTGCTGATGAACCTGCGCAGATTCCTCTGGTGAAAACTGATCCATCTGACTATCCTGCTTGCATTGCTGAATTGAGGGTTTTTGAGCCTATTACTTCGACTATGCTGCAGGATATTGTGCAAAAAATGAAACCTACATTCTGTGCAAATGATTTCATACCTAGTCGTTTGTTAAAGCAGACCTTTGATTGCGTATCACTGAGTTTAGCACATCTGATCAACAAAAGTTTGTCTAGTGGAATATGTCCACTAGAGTTTAAACATGCTGTGGTGACACCTCAGCTAAAACGACCAAATTTAGCTCAGGATGAAATGCAGAATTGCAGACCAATCTCTCAGCTGTCCTTTGCCTCAAAAATCTTAGAAAAAGTTGTATTGCAACAACTACTTTCATTTCTAAGCGAAAATTCTATAGGAGAAAGGTTTCAGTCGGGGTTCAAAACAGCCCACAGCACTGAGACAGCATTATTGAAAGTGTTAAGTGATATTTTCCTGGCCTTAGACAAAGGAGATGATGTTGTTTTGGTGTTGCTTGATTTGAGTGCAGCTTTTGACATGATCGACCATAACATCCTCATCTCCCGTCTTGAACATTCAGTAGGGCTAAAGGGTACAGTCCTGAAATGGTTTCAGTCCTATCTGAGCAATAGATGTTTTTCAGTTAATTATAATAATACAATCTCAGGTAAAAAACATCTTCCTTGGGGGGTTCCGCAAGGCTCTATCCTTTCTCCTATACTTTTTTCTTTATACTTGCTCCCTCTGGGCAGCATT
This sequence comes from Sinocyclocheilus rhinocerous, assembly GCF_001515625.1. Classification (NCBI taxonomy): domain Eukaryota; kingdom Metazoa; phylum Chordata; class Actinopteri; order Cypriniformes; family Cyprinidae; genus Sinocyclocheilus; species Sinocyclocheilus rhinocerous. The sequence goes on from NW_015647084.1 coordinate 659,736, forward strand.
TTTAGAAAGAATGGTGTATCATTTCATTGTTATGCCTATGACACGCAAATGTATTTACCAATCAGACATTCCACAAATTCATTTGAGTCATTTCTAGAGTGTTTAAAGGACATAAAAAATTGGTTGTCGAAAATTGTTTTAATGCTAAATGAGGAAAAAACAGAGGTCATTGATTTTAGCCACCCAAATAACTCCACAAAACATTTATTAGATGCTAGCCCTCTGGCACCGTATTTGAAAAAAAACAGTAAGAGATTTAGGCTTCCTAATTGATAATAATTTTTTTAGCCAAAAGATTGCTGATGAACCTGCGCAGATTCCTCTGGTGAAAACTGATCCATCTGACTATCCTGCTTGCATTGCTGAATTGAGGGTTTTTGAGCCTATTACTTCGACTATGCTGCAGGATATTGTGCAAGAGTCATTTCTAGAGTGTTTAAAGGACATAAAAAATTGGATGGCGAAAAATGTTTTAATGCTAAATGAGGAAAAAACAGAGGTCATTGATTTTAGCCACCCAAATAACTCCACAAAACATTTATTAGATGCTAGCCCTCTGGCACCGTATTTGAAAAAAACAGTAAGAGATTTAGGCTTCCTAATTGATAATAACCTAAAATTAGATAAGCAAATTAACTCAGTGGTTCGGGCTGGTTTTTATAATTTGCGTTTATTAGCCAAAGTTAAACCGTTCTTAACAAACTCAGACTCTGAAAGAGTAATCCATGCCTTTATTCTATCACGGCTGGATTTCTGTAATTCTTTGTATTCTGGCATCACCGCCACATCTTTGTCTCGACTACAATCAGTACAAAATGCGGCGGCGAGGTTACTAAAAAAGGTAAAGAAATATGAATCAATTACCCCTGTGTTAGTTTCTTTAAATTGGCTCCCAGTCCATTTTAGAATTAAATATATAAAATTTTATTGTTCGTGTTCAAATCTTGACAAAAACAACCAGGCCCCATTGTATTTGGCAAACCTTTTAATCCCATATAATCCTCCTAGAACATTACGATCAGAGAATCAAAAATTACTTGTAGTGCCTAGAACAAATCGCCTATATAAAGGCGATCGGGCCTTCGCTGTGATAGGGCCGAGACTTTGGAATGAGTTGCCCCTGCCGATCAGGTCTGCCAAATCACTGTCAATTTTTAAGAAACTGTTGAAAGCACATCTAATGTTGGTAGCATACAATGATTGATGTGGTGTTTTATATGTCGATGTGGTGTTTTATGTTGTCGATGTTTGTTTCCATTCTTGTACTTTTTATGTAAAGCACTTTGGTTCAACCTTGGTTGTGTTTTAAATGGTGCTATATAAATAAAGAAACAAGAACAAGAACAAGTTCCACATACAAATTTAACAAATAGTATGTAGTATGTCGTAAGCAGTACACTAATATTACCTTCAAAAAACAGCAAAGGTGAATGATTTGAGTGTGCGTTTTGAGTATATGGAAATATAGTGTAATAAATCAAACAGGTAATAACCTCAGTCTGGACCAAGTAGTTGCGCTGAGCTCGGATGTGCTTGAGGTATCCTAGGACGTTGACAGTGCCTTTGTCCTTTATCTGCTGCAGCATGCTGTCTATGACTATGTATGTGCCTGTTCTGCCCACTCCAGCACTGTGGGACACAGAGAAAGAGATGGTTTCATAAAAACAACATCTCATTTTGCTACAAAGCAGAGTCTAACACTTCCAACCATCCGGCTGAAAATGATGTAAGGATGGGAAGCCTTGCACAGTTGGAAAGTACAACACGTTTCACACACTAGTGGGTGGAGTTTAGTTCCATAGCAGACAGTACCTGCAGTGAACTAGAACAGGGCCTGTGCCTGACGTACGGGCCGCTGAAGATCGAGAGATGAATTTGAGGACTGGTAGTGTATACTCGGGTACGCCCATGTCTGGCCACTGTGTGTAATGGTACTGGACAACCAGCCGTTCATTATGCCTTCCCTTCTGACCCTGGAAGAGTCAAGCCAAAGGTCAAATTGCAGCATCTACAACTTCAATGCTCTGTAAACACTGTTACAAATGCTCAAACGCACCTTTTTCAGTTTGGTGTTGCGCATGATGAAATGGCGGAGTGTGTAGTAAGCATAAACTTTAGTACTCTTCAGAGTCACCATTATGTTCCCATAAACCTCGCTGTTCTCTGATGGCCAATACTGATCACATTTCCTCTGTAAAAACAACAAAAGCATCTTCTGTTTTGCTTTTTAAAACATCAACATCTACATTAACAGGATAGTCCAACCAAATATGAAAATATACTCACCCTCAGGGCATCCCAAGATGTAGATGCATTCGTTTCTTCATCAGAACAAATTGGAGAAATTTAGCATTACATCATTTGCTCACCAGTGGATCCTCTGTAGTGAATGGGTGCCGTCAGGAGTTCAAACAGTTGATGAAAACATCACAGTAATCCACATGACTCCAGTCCATCAGTTAACATACTGTGAAATGTAAAACTGCTCGTTTGCAAGAAACAAATGCATCATTAAGACGTTTTAACTTTAAACTGTCGCTTCTGGCCAAAATATGAGTCTATAATCCATAATAGCACTTCCTCCAGTGAAAAAGTCAATCCCCTGTTGTGCACTCGCATCAAAATCCACCAACATAATAGTTTAGTACTGTTTTTGGACTGTTTTCACTTTTAAACAATGCTTAATCTGTGCGTATTTCTCTACTGATTCAAACGATCGTTCACTAGTGAAAGCATTATGCATAGATGACTCTTATTTTAGCGGAAGGTAATGGTTTGAAGTTAAAAACATCTTAATGATGGATTCTTACAAACAACTTTTCACAAGATGTTAACTGATGGACTAGAGTCCTATGGATTACTTGTGGATTATTATGATGGTTTTATCAGCTGTTTGGACTCTCATTCTGACGGCACCCATTCACTGTAGAGGATCCATTGGTGAGCAAGTGATGTAATGCTAAATTTCTTAAACTCATCTACATCTTGGATGGCCTGAGGGTGAGTAAATTTTCTGCAATTTTGATTTTTGGGTGAACCGTTCCTTCAAATTCTCTGCCGTAACTCTCAAATCGTTTTTATGCTAATGCATATTAAATAAACTTTGTGGAAGCATGGTCTGTTTTAAAAAATGAAACGGTTATTCATCACTTACCCTGCCTTTCTCCACCAAGTTGGTGATCATGACAATCACAGTCGTGTTCTGTTCCCAAATCATTCTCCAAAAGTCCTCAAATGTGGACTTCAGAGGGCCCTGAGCTGCTATATAAGCCCTGGGTCTTTTATAACCCTGAGAGGGAGAATATTTAATTATAAAACAAACATTAAAGCAACAAGCATGCACTTAGTAATAAAATACCTACGTCTACATAGTTGGCATTGATGTAATCACTGTGCTTGGAGTCTTTCCCAGACAGTTGCTGCAACTTCACTCTGCTGTGGTCATCTGGGAATTAAAAAGCAATAAATGATGTATCATTCGAATCAGAATTTGAGATATTAAATGGATGTTAATATCTTTTATCTTCATCTTGCATGCACACTGCTAGCACTTCTTCACAGATGAATTCACAGTATGATTAAGAAGGTAAATGTTCATGTTTGCCACATAATAATCAACTCACAGGCAACAATGTTGATGTATCTGTTTTTGTGCTTGTTGTCTGGTTGATTTGAATGTTCTGCTGTAATCTTCATTTCAGATGTGCAGTGTTGAACCTCCTGCAGGGAAGGTGTGATTTCAAATTATTAGTTGCAGTTATTATAATTCACAGACTACACTATGTCCAAAATCGCATACTACTATGCTACTCATCCTATTTCTGCAATTTAGAGCATGTATATGTGCACAATATGCATGATTTCTGTGAGTATGGAATACACAGATGTAAAGTGTAGTAAACAACACACCAATTCACCATTTTCACCATCTATTTCCCATGTGACAAACTGTAAACAGTATCAGCAATAAAAAAAAAAACATGATTCAATGTTTAATTCGACTGTCTACAGGTTTTACACCAACTTGGATTAAAAATAAAAAATCCCTCTAATATGATAACTAGATTTCGCATGGGTTATATGTGAGGTTGTGACAATTGTAACTTTTTTTTTTTTAAACAGATGAATACTTTGATTATTTAATTCTGAATGCAGTCCTGTTAAACTGGTTTGTTGAAAATTTGTTGACCATATTATTGGTAAATTATTTAAGACTCATTTACAAAATAATTAGTTAATTATTCCAGTAATTAGCCACACTTTGATTAGAATTTACATAAACTGCCCCATTTGTCCAAATCATTTAATTATTGTCACATCAATGCAATTTTAAATACATTTTATACACCAGCATAATAATTAACTCCCCAGTGAGCCGTAATGAAGCAGATATTAATCTGTCGTGCAGATTCCGTCTTTCTATATCTGTAAAACAAAGCACCTCTGTAACGAATTGATACCTCCTGCATCTCAGATACTGGTAATTGTAAAAGTTTTTAAGTAAATCTTCTTTAAGAGATGCAGGTCTTGCTTTTGGATGTGTCCATATTGGATTCTGATCTTGTAAATGTTTGCTGTGGGCATGAAGCAGACTCAAGCTTCCCTGCATTCCTGCATAGATTCCTCCAGCGAGAGGAGTGATTTTAATGAGGCGCTCCTCTTTAATTAGTCCTTTTGCCATAGCCATCTGTGCCTCTGTGCTACTGGGAGCACCGGTACACGTACAGAGCACATACACACACATTCTCACACGCTCCAACTACAAAGACCATACTCACATTGAACTCCTGAGAAAAGCCATGTTGGTTGTTGGAGTACTGCTCCATGATGTGTTTGATGAACTGCCTGACTGAAACAGCCTCCAGGTCATCTGAAACACAAACCATACATACATCACACTACAACTGACAATTTAAAGCCAGACATTTTGATATAAATTGATGATAAATGCATTAAAAACACCCGAAATATTATTATTATTATTTCCACATATTTAGGGACATGGGTTTATAATAAAAAAATTATCAACTTAGTATTAAAATATAATATTAAATAAAAAAAAAATTATTAAAATGGTCTCATATTTAGAAATAGGGCTTTATATAATAAAAAAAATATAGTAATAAATTATAATATTACAGTGCCCTCCACTAATATTTGCAGCATTGGTAAATATGAGCAAAGGTGGCTTTAAAAATAAATCTGCATCGTTTATCTTTTTGATCTTTCATTAAAAAAATTCACAAAATTCTAACCTATCATTGAAGCAAAACAATTGAAATTGGGGGGAAACTCACATTATGAAATAATTGTTTTTCTCCAATGCATGTTGGCCACAATTATTGGCACCCTTAGAAATTCTTACGAGTAAAATATCTGCCATTCATATTTAATTTTTTTTTTTTAGCACAACAGGGTGAATAGGAGCATGAAATTGTCCAGCCATGACTTCCTGTTCCACAGGATAATAAATATGATATATAATCACCTTAATCATCCATCACAAGGAGTAGAACCAACCAAAGAAGAACAAGAACAAGAGCTTGTTGAGCTTCACAAAATAGAAAGTGGCTGTAAGAAAATAGCTAAAGCATTGAAAATCCCCATTTCCACCATCAGGGCAATAATTAAGAAGTTCCAATCAACTAACGATGCTACAAATCTGCCTGGAAGAGGACGTGTCTATATCATCCTAATGCATGGTGAGGAGGAGAGTTTGAGTGGGTCAGGAGTTCAAACAGTTGATGAAAACATCACAGTAATCCACATGACTCCAGTCCATCAGTTAACATACTGTGAAATGTAAAACTGCTCGTTTGCAAGAAACAAATGCATCATTAAGACGTTTTAACTTTAAACTGTCGCTTCTGGCCAAAATATGAGTCTATAATCCATAATAGCACTTCCTCCAGTGAAAAAGTCAATCCCCTGTTGTGCACTCGCATCAAAATCCACCAACATAATAGTTTAGTACTGTTTTTGGACTGTTTTCACTTTTAAACAATGCTTAATCTGTGCGTATTTCTCTACTGATTCAAACGATCGTTCACTAGTGAAAGCATTATGCATAGATGACTCTTATTTTAGCGGAAGGTAATGGTTTGAAGTTAAAAACATCTTAATGATGGATTCTTACAAACAACTTTTCACAAGATGTTAACTGATGGACTAGAGTCCTATGGATTACTTGTGGATTATTATGATGGTTTTATCAGCTGTTTGGACTCTCATTCTGACGGCACCCATTCACTGTAGAGGATCCATTGGTGAGCAAGTGATGTAATGCTAAATTTCTTAAACTCATCTACATCTTGGATGGCCTGAGGGTGAGTAAATTTTCTGCAATTTTGATTTTTGGGTGAACCGTTCCTTCAAATTCTCTGCCGTAACTCTCAAATCGTTTTTATGCTAATGCATATTAAATAAACTTTGTGGAAGCATGGTCTGTTTTAAAAAATGAAACGGTTATTCATCACTTACCCTGCCTTTCTCCACCAAGTTGGTGATCATGACAATCACAGTCGTGTTCTGTTCCCAAATCATTCTCCAAAAGTCCTCAAATGTGGACTTCAGAGGGCCCTGAGCTGCTATATAAGCCCTGGGTCTTTTATAACCCTGAGAGGGAGAATATTTAATTATAAAACAAACATTAAAGCAACAAGCATGCACTTAGTAATAAAATACCTACGTCTACATAGTTGGCATTGATGTAATCACTGTGCTTGGAGTCTTTCCCAGACAGTTGCTGCAACTTCACTCTGCTGTGGTCATCTGGGAATTAAAAAGCAATAAATGATGTATCATTCGAATCAGAATTTGAGATATTAAATGGATGTTAATATCTTTTATCTTCATCTTGCATGCACACTGCTAGCACTTCTTCACAGATGAATTCACAGTATGATTAAGAAGGTAAATGTTCATGTTTGCCACATAATAATCAACTCACAGGCAACAATGTTGATGTATCTGTTTTTGTGCTTGTTGTCTGGTTGATTTGAATGTTCTGCTGTAATCTTCATTTCAGATGTGCAGTGTTGAACCTCCTGCAGGGAAGGTGTGATTTCAAATTATTAGTTGCAGTTATTATAATTCACAGACTACACTATGTCCAAAATCGCATACTACTATGCTACTCATCCTATTTCTGCAATTTAGAGCATGTATATGTGCACAATATGCATGATTTCTGTGAGTATGGAATACACAGATGTAAAGTGTAGTAAACAACACACCAATTCACCATTTTCACCATCTATTTCCCATGTGACAAACTGTAAACAGTATCAGCAATAAAAAAAAAAACATGATTCAATGTTTAATTCGACTGTCTACAGGTTTTACACCAACTTGGATTAAAAATAAAAAATCCCTCTAATATGATAACTAGATTTCGCATGGGTTATATGTGAGGTTGTGACAATTGTAACTTTTTTTTTTTTAAACAGATGAATACTTTGATTATTTAATTCTGAATGCAGTCCTGTTAAACTGGTTTGTTGAAAATTTGTTGACCATATTATTGGTAAATTATTTAAGACTCATTTACAAAATAATTAGTTAATTATTCCAGTAATTAGCCACACTTTGATTAGAATTTACATAAACTGCCCCATTTGTCCAAATCATTTAATTATTGTCACATCAATGCAATTTTAAATACATTTTATACACCAGCATAATAATTAACTCCCCAGTGAGCCGTAATGAAGCAGATATTAATCTGTCGTGCAGATTCCGTCTTTCTATATCTGTAAAACAAAGCACCTCTGTAACGAATTGATACCTCCTGCATCTCAGATACTGGTAATTGTAAAAGTTTTTAAGTAAATCTTCTTTAAGAGATGCAGGTCTTGCTTTTGGATGTGTCCATATTGGATTCTGATCTTGTAAATGTTTGCTGTGGGCATGAAGCAGACTCAAGCTTCCCTGCATTCCTGCATAGATTCCTCCAGCGAGAGGAGTAATTTTAATGAGGCGCTCCTCTTTAATTAGTCCTTTTGCCATAGCCATCTGTGCCTCTGTGCTACCTACTGGGAGGGTACACGTACAGAGCACATACACACACATTCTCACACGCTCCAACTATAAAGACCATACTCACATCGAACTCCTGAGAAAAGCCATGTTGGTTGTTGGAGTATTGCTCCATGATGTGTTTGATGAACTGCCTGACTGAAACAGCCTCCAGGTCATCTGAAACACAAACCATACATACATCACACTACAACTGACAATTTAAAGCCAGACATTTTGATATAAATTGATGATAAATGCATTAAAAACACCCGAAATATTATTATTATTATTTCCACATATTTAGGGACATGGGTTTATAATAAAAAAATTATCAACTTAGTATTAAAATATAATATTAAATAAAAAAAAAATTATTAAAATGGTCTCATATTTAGAAATAGGGCTTTATATAATAAAAAAAATATAGTAATAAATTATAATATTACAGTGCCCTCCACTAATATTTGCAGCATTGGTAAATATGAGCAAAGGTGGCTTTAAAAATAAATCTGCATCGTTTATCTTTTTGATCTTTCATTAAAAAAATTCACAAAATTCTAACCTATCATTGAAGCAAAACAATTGAAATTGGGGGGAAACTCACATTATGAAATAATTGTTTTTCTCCAATGCATGTTGGCCACAATTATTGGCACCCTTAGAAATTCTTACGAGTAAAATATCTGCCATTCATATTTAAATTTTTTTTTTTAGCACAACAGGGTGAATAGGAGCATGAAATTGTCCAGCCATGACTTCCTGTTCCACAGGATAATAAATATGATATATAATCACCTTAATCATCCATCACAAGGAGTAGAACCAACCAAAGAAGAACAAGAACAAGAGCTTGTTGAGCTTCACAAAATAGAAAGTGGCTGTAAGAAAATAGCTAAAGCATTGAAAATCCCCATTTCCACCATCAGGGCAATAATTAAGAAGTTCCAATCAACTAACGATGCTACAAATCTGCCTGGAAGAGGACGTGTCTATATCATCCTAATGCATGGTGAGGAGGAGAGTTTGAGTGGCCAAAGACTCTCCAAGGATCACAGCTGGACAATTGCAGAGACTAGTTAAGCCTAAAAAATGTATATATCAAACAGCCCCTACATGTTGTTCGGGAGGGTTTCAATATCATCCTCGCTCATCCAAAAACAAAATTCAGCATATTCAGTTGCCATACACGACTGGAACTTCAAATGGGACTGGCTTCTATAGTCAGACGAAGCTAAAAAAAAAAGAAAAAAGAAAAAAAAAAAAGGGGCCATCTTGTTCAGATACATGGCATCATGGATTTATCAAATACCAGCAGATAAAAAATCTAAACCTGACTGCCTCTGTTAGAAATCTTACAATGTAAGAAGGAATGGTCTCTGATCTCTTCTCCAAACTCATCAGGCATTATAGGAGAAAACTCAGAGCTGTTATCTTGGGAAAAGGACGTTGCAATAATTGGGTGCCAACGTGAACTAGAGAAAAAAAAAATGTTTATTTCATAATGAGATTTTTTTCTCCACTTTCCATTATTTTACTTCAATGATAGGTTAGAATTTTGTGAATTTTTTGAAAGAAAGATCAAAAGGATAAACAATGCAGATTTATTTTCACAGCCACCTTTGCTCATATTTACCAAGGGTGCCAATATTAGTGGAGGGCACTGTAAATTAAAATATTATTAATGATTTTTTTCTCTTATTTAGGGATAGATGTCTAAAATAAAAAAATATAAACAGTATTAAATTATAAAATAAAATAAAAATATTATATATCTTTCTCATATTTGGGGACAGGGATTAATAATTAAAAATATAAACTTAGTATTACGTTATAATGTTAAATTAAATTATTCCCCAATACAAATACATTATTATATTATGTAATTATTTTGAATAATGCATACTATGCTGCTCAATATTTTTGTGAAAACCGTGATTCATGATATTCCCAGATATTATTTGATTTAATAGGATTCCCAGATATTTTGACAAACAGAAAATCAATAGAACAGCATTTACTTGTAGCAATGCAGATCAATTTAATGCATCTTTGTTGAATAAAAGTATTAATTTACCTTAAATAAAAACTTGTATATTTTCATTAAATAGACCAAAATATACATTTACAGAATATTTAATAATATACCAAATCATCAGATTAATGCAATTAGCATACATTTTTTGTGACTGCATATGATAATGTATGCTGGGTTTTTTTCCATTAATTAGTCAAACTATTCATTAATTCAATTTGTCATTTTAAAATATCCACTTTCACTTTTAAGGAACAAACCCCTGTGGAAAATAAAAGCTTAAAAAAATAAAATAAAAACCTTCCTTGTTCCAAATGACAAAAGACTTTGAACCAAAATCCATCCGCCCTACTTTTGTGGCCCGAGTGATGATATTTGGTCACATCTGTGTCATAGAAAGCTCATCAGTGATCTATCAAAGAAAGGGACTGGACTGATGGTCTATTGTCACGTAGAATGGCCTTAAAAAGGTATGGTTCATTACAGCCTTGGGAAGCAAACAGCTGGGACCATATTTAAAAAAGACCAGAATCCCCTGGAGCATTTACTGCTTTGCCATTGTGAAGGATGCTCAAACACACATCAATTCATCCCCCACTCTGTATTCAGTATCTATGCAATTAACAGAAACAATTCTGTCTTATTAAATCACTGAGACATGCACAGACAGACGACTTCTTCAATTTAACAGGGCTTGTTGATGACTTCTCTTGATGACTTCTCTATTACAGCAGAGACATTAAACTATCACCTCAAATGGAGTTCTCATAAACATTAATGGCTAGTTTTATTTCTTTTGGCTTACAGTTATATAGACCTGTCAGGCAAGAGCTGCACTGCGTCATATGAGGAGACCGAAGGAGAGGAAAGAAACTGAGAGAGAGAGGGCAAGAGAGAAAAAAGTGGCAATACTGACAGCAGTTCATGCAATTTTAGAAAATCATGCACTACCCCAAAGTGAGCAACCAGACTTTCCATTCGCCCGCTGACAAACAGTACCACGCAGAACATAAAATATGCATCCACTCAACAACCGACAAAACCGCAAGATAGGAATGCTTATCATTAAAAGAGTCCAGCCAAAATGAAAATTCTGTCGCTATTTACACATCCTCATGCAGTTCAAAATCAATATGACTTTAATTTTGCAATGAAATACAAAAGAGATATTCTTCCCCACACAAACCTATCATCTGAGTTTGAAAGTCCTTATCCACAAGAGCATTGTGAACATTGAGCAAAGCACCATGGAAAAATGTACTCTGTACTAAAGTTTGGGGTCTGTAATTTTTTGAATGTTTTTGAAAGAAGTCTCTTATGCTTACCAAGGCTGTACTATAAGAAATATTGTGAAATGTTCTTACAAAAATGACTGTTTCTATTTGAATATACTTTAAATGTAATTTATTTCTGTGATGTTTCAGCAGTCTTAAGTGCCACATGACCCTTATGCTGATTTGGTGATCAAGAAACAGTTGTGCCTTTTCATATTTTTGTTGAAAGCATGATCCTTTTTTTTTTTTTTTTAAGGATTATTTGATGAATAGAAAAAAACAGCATTTATATGAAATTCAAAATGCTAAATTAATATTTTGTAACATTATAAATTCTTTACTGTCACTTTTGTTCAATTTAATGTGTCCTTGCAAAATAAAATTATTTCTAACAAAAATAAAATGAATCTTACTAATCCCAAACTTTTGAACGGTAGTAAGGGTTTGGGTTTTAATATAATTTCATCCATTATTTTTTACTATATTAATGTATTGACAACATTCATTCATTCTGCTGTAATGCTTTCTTATATCTTATTGATCCATTTCAGATTCAAAATAGCCATGTCAAAACCTATTGAGCTGCTTTGCTCTCTAAATAGACAGCTGCCTCCCATTGTAGCATTACCTTTGCTGATAAAATCACAACTAAAGAACTCCTATGAAATTACATAAAATAAAAGCTCTTGCAGCACATTGTATTCTCATTTATGTTTGTTTAGCAACTCACCCGCTGTAGACAGGATGGGGAAACTGTCATCGTGGATCACCCTGGGGGAGTTCCTGTCTTCAATATACAAATGTGCAGTCTGGAAGAATCTCCTAAGAACAGAAATGGTCCCCCGGTTAGTTGAATGCAGGTTAATCAGGATGATTTTAGACAGCTCCTTAATTCTGAGGAAGCCTCCTGCTTGCTGAGAATTGTTGTTAAGTGATCACTTAACATCAGTGTCTAATTTATAAACCACTTTAGATGTCATGTACACTCTTGTTTGTGCTGTTTTGACCCGTGTTTCTGTTCAAGAAATAGTCTAGAATTTTAGCCTCAACTCTGATATCAGTCCATTACTACAAAAGAATGAGTATACCAAGCATACTGCCTAAATATACTGTACACATGTATGACGTGATACATAATAAAAACCGAAAAACATAATAAAACTCAATCACACGAATTCTACACAAAATGGTTTTACTTTATATACATTATTATTATTATTATTTAAGTATTTATTGTCACAAAATAGCAATAATAATAATAAAAAAATAAAAAAATATTTGAAAACAGAAAATATGCAATATCTCTGCCCTTTTGACTTTTGGTTGATTAAAAAAAAAAAAATTGTAAGCAAAATTAATTTGAATTAATTAATTAATTTGTCTATTTATGAATTATTATTTTTATTCAATTTAACTTATTAAAGTATTTATTTTCACAAAATAACTTAATTTTGTTAACATGAATTAGCTTAAAGGCCCGCTCACACCAAGGACGAAAAAAGATAACGATAAAGATATAGTTCTAAAAATCGTTCTCAATATTAAAGAATAGCAGAGTCCACACCACAACTACAACGATAAAGACAAAGAGAAACGACATGGTTGGAATCACTTTCGAAACGATTTTTCTCCAGCTGATGAACGATAAAAAATTGACAGCCAATCAGAATCCATCCTGCTGTAACGAGCTCGAGAATTTAAAGCGGCAGACGAGCGTGCGCTTAGAATAAACAGACGATATCGTTCGCTGGTGTGGACGCTAATATCGTTATCTTTATAGTTATCGTTCTTGGTGTGAACGGGGCTTAAATTCAATATTTGAAAAAAGAGAATGTGTACAATATCCTTGTACACGGCTGTAAACACATTTCTGTTAATTGTACAAGTGTGTATGGTATCGGCTGATGCTGAAAATCACAAAATGGCTAAATATCGGATGAATGGAATCAGCTCGGCAGACATATATCAGCTTATCATTATTAATATAAATCATGCATTAAATGATAAATCCATTTAACTAATTCTTTATATTGCGTTACACCCTGTCTTTAATAATTGGAAAATTTTCAACGGCAACACATTAAGAATATAACAGCATGACAGTAATTACATTCAAGATCCTTAAAATAAAGTTAGGCAAACTCATAATGCATAATAAAGCCTATCACTGGCACATTTTCATAATTAAAATGCATTAGCTAATACAGCCACCCACAAACGTCTAGTTCTCACTGTAGGTTTCATAAAATATACATGAACAGCAAAGTGATGATACCAAATATCCAGCCAAACTTTGCACACGCAACTCCTGCTGCTTTGGGATCAATCTTTTAAAAATCTATTTCCTTTTCAGTGCACAAAAACTCATCAAATCCTTACTTTCATGTAATTCCCATGAAGCATTTGTATAAGCATGCCCCTACCTGTACTTTATGCAGAGCAATGAGCAGATGCTACTCATCCTTGAGAGGTGAGATAAAAAGAAAGGAAAGAACTGTCTGAAGGTTCTTTGAGCTCCGATGAAGGAGGAGGGGGCTGGGGGATTGAGGAGAGAGGATGAGGGGGGACAGGAACCCTACACTAATGACCTTTTTATGATGGGGGATCTCTCGTGTGTTTAGAGACGTTAGACTAATGGTGTAGAAGGGTCCTTCAGTGAAGTTTTGGACCCTGCGATCTAATCCTTGAGAATGCACAACAGGCGAATGGTAAAAAGATAAATATAACCTCTTATCATACCCCATCTGCGTCTATGCATCAACTTTGAAATTGCTTGAACTCATAGGCGATCTCATGCGTACGTGTAGAAATGTACCGTGGAGATGAGTGGAGCATCTTTGGTCTTTAATGGGCATCTGTGAGTCTGAGCAGACTGAAAGCCTCTGAGCCACCCAGATGGAACCCTGCCTAAATAAACCGCTCATTAGCCTATCGCCTTGGCAACATCATAACTTCATTTTAAGCAAATAATTGCATACTTTCTGGTAAACACCCTGCATGAACTCCAGCTATGAGAAAACGAGAATGGTATATCTTTTGAATGGCTTTTGTTCGCTCGGTGGCTTTGTTCTTGACGTTCTTGAAATTTGACAATGGTGATGTCTTGACGAAGACGTATGCCTTCACGTTCTCGGGGGAGCAGTTGCATCTCGTCACTTGTCTTCCTTCCACTCGCTTAACAGATTGATTACCGTGCAAACAGTCTTTCATTCACTTTAACTGTCACTGATCAACCTCTTATAAAGCCATCAAGTGATCAAATCAAACTGCTATTATGTTTTCCTTTCAAGTTCCATGAATTGTCTGCTGACGTAATTGTTTTGCAATTGGAAACTTGCAGGCAAAAACTAAAAAATTTAGCGGTGCTTTATAAGGCCATGTAAAGCTGGTGTTGGTATTGTTAACTAAAACTAAAAGCTCTAAAAATTGTTTTAGATAACTGAAATATAAAATCTAATGGTATAAAATCTAAATAAAGTTCTAAATCCAAATTTGAGTTTAAGTACTAAAATGAATACCATTAAAGATTGAAATGAATCTCAAATAAAATATGAATATTAGATGAAAATTTTGAACTTAGACTTGAATGAAAATTAGAACAGTTGCCTTGGCAACTACCAGAAAAAAGCTTAATTGTAGTACTAAAATTACTAAATCTAAAACTATTAAAAACAGTTTTCAGTGATTGAAATAAAGCTGAAATAACAAATAAAATATGAATATTTGATGAAAAACTTCTTAAACCTTAAAAAATTACCTGAAATTGGTTTAAGTTGAAGTACTAAAATTACTAGAACAAAAAACTGAATTTGAAATAAAATAAATGACATCAAAAAGAAAACTGAAAGTATATAAATAAATTACAATTTTTTTTTTATATAAATATATACAAAAATAAAAGTGAATTCAAAATAGTAATACATATTATAATAATATGTAAATATTATTAAAAATAACACTGAAAATATTAGTGTAATAAAATACAAAAAATAACATTTTAAAATAATTTTATATAATGTCATACAAACATTTGAAATATAATAGCTTTCATTTTTATCTGTTAATGTAATGTTGCATTACTGTTGTGTGTTCACATTTTAAATGATACACTCAAAGAGTCAGCTTCACAGATTGGAGCACAGCTGGGTCCCTCCACACAAGACTCATGGTCCCTAGGGGGCCCGCAACCTCTTAGCTCACATACAAACACAAGACTGAACAGGAGGATGGTGGTATTTGGCAGGAAGCTCCATAGGAGGATTTTAATTCGGTTTCCACGGGGCTGAGAGCGGTCCGGGAGAGGGCAGGCAGATGGGGCTGGGACTCTCCAGGGAGCTGAGCCAGGTTTATAAAGGCCAGTAGATGGAGTAGAAAGAGGTAGATGAGGTGTGGATTCAGGGGTCAGAGCAACCTTACACTGTTTACAAACCAGCCACAACCATGACCAGACGGATCTACTCCACAAAACATGTTGTCATGAATATTAATTAGGTGATGCATTCGTCCACCAAAAAACCCAAAGCTCTAAAAATGAGGTGGATAAATGTGGAAGCTGTTACAAGATAAGGAAAGCAGATGAACAGAACTGATTTTAGATGCTATCTTCTTTCTTAAGATCGCGAGAAAGGCCCAAGATGACCTAAGATCAATGTGCTGGTCAATAACCAATTCATCTCTACCTTACAAACTGTGGTTTTTCAACAGTGTCTTACCTCCAGTAGACCAGGACAGCCAGCAGCATGATCAGACAGAGCAGCGTGAGGGCAGAGACCACCATCAGGGGGATGATCCACTCCATCCGGCTGGATGAAGACATCGGGTCTCGGGTGACAGTGGAGATGCTGTTCCTCTCTGCATGGTGGTCAAAGGAGACCACAGCAAGGTAACAAATACAAAAGGCAGAGTTTTAAACCATTTTATATTAGATGGACAGAGTCTATTCTGGTAAATGCTTGCAATTGCATTCATACATATTCAGTAATTTATTCAAAAATTAATACATTTACAATAATCCATGTACAGTTTTTATTACATTACACAGAACTTTATATTCAGTTTCTGATTATTTATTTTATTATATTTATATTATTTAATTTTGTTGTTATTATATATTTTATATTATTTAATAAAATGTTATTATATATTTTAAAACAGTTTTAATACATATTTATTTCATCATAATATTTACATCCATTACCATTCAAAAGTTTAGGGTTGGTAAATTTTTTTTTTTTGAAAGATGTCTCACCAAGGCTGCATATTTGATCAAAAATACAAGAAGAACAGTAATATTGTGAAATATTATTACAATTTAAAATAACTGTTTTCTATTTTAATATATTTTACAATGTAATTTATTCCTGTGATAGCAAATCTGAATTTTCAACAGTCCTTAATCCAGTCTTTAATGTCACATGATCCTTTAGAAATCATTCTAATATGCTGATTTGGTGCTCAAGAAACATCTCTTATTATCAATGCCGAAAACAGTTGTGCTGCTTAATATTTTTGTGAAAATCGCAGTAGTTGTTTTAGAATTATTTTTCAAATAAAGAATATCATTGATTTGAAATAGATTTTTTTTGTAACAGTGTAAAACGGTCTACTGTCTCTTTTAATCAGTTGAATGCGTCCTTGATGAATAAAACTTAATTTCTTTCAGAAAAATTCAAAAAAATTTTTACATTATGCATTTATTTATTTATTTTACATTTTTGAACATGTATTAATACATTTTAACATTTTATATTTCACTAGTCAGTATATATGAATATATATTTTAATATAATTTAAGGTGATTTTGTGATTTTAAGGTGACAATTTATTAATTTTAATAGTACGGTCTATTTGTCCATTTTAGACTGCAAGTCTGTAGCTCACCTACCAGTGTGAATGTAGTACGGCCAGTGCGCCTTCTCCTCATTGGTGAGTTTGGTGGTCTCTGTTGAGCTGGAGGGAAGCTGCATGTGTGCAGTGTCATTATCCTCCAGCCATGTTGGTTTTGATGAATCCTCACCAGAAGGCCTCTCTGTGGCATGAGGCACCTGCTCTTCCACTATTCTAGGGGCCAATGTGGAATTCTCAGTGTTAACATCGACCCTCTCTCGACCCGGCTCCCTGTGTTTTGAAGTTGGGACAGGGGCAGGTGGTTTTCGTGGCACCGTCTTGTCCTGCTTTTTGTCCTTGACTGTCACATCTTTCCCCTTTTTTTTCTTCTCTTCTCCCTGTTCCTCTTCCTCCTCCTCCTCTTCTTCTTCTTCTTCCTCTTTCTCCTCTCTTTCACGGTCATCTTCCTGTTTGTTATTTGCTTCAGTGCTGTCCTCAGAGGTCAGGATGTTGCTGTCAGATGGGGTGCTTTCGGCAGTGGGAGTAGCTGGATGTTGAGTGGGTGTGGGGCCTGAGTTTGTAGAGTGGGTTGGCCAAAACGATCCTGGCAGGGAAGAAATCACACTGCCACTGAAACCCAGTCCTGCCAACAGAGTGCTGGTCACCACAGATGCTACAGTGGCTTGTCCTCCACTGGATGGAGGCCCCATTCCCGTTGCCATGGAGACGAAGGAAAAGGGGAGGCCGGCGGACGTCCAGGTAGAGGAGCCTGAGCTTATAGGGGCCATGTCTGCCGAAGAGGCGGGGGAAACTGTGGGCTAGAATGGGGTGGAAAAAGAAAAGCAATACTCTAACATGCGCAAACAAACCAATAAACTGGCTTAAGGTCGATAACTATAAAGATCACTACACTAGCGTCCACACCAACACACAATAACGTTCTGATATTATAAGCATGCGCTGTAGCTCTGTCGTCTGCCGCTTTAAAATGCTCAAGCTCTTTAAAGCTGGATGGATTCTGATAGGCGGCTTTCAATGTTTTATGGTTCATCAGCTGGAAAAACTAGTTGTGAAAGTGATTCCAATGATCTTGTTTCTCTGTGACGTTATCATTATAGCTGTGGTGTGAACTCTGCAATTAAATTTTAGAAGGATTTTTAAAACTATACCTTTATCGTTATTGTTATAGTTATAATCCTTGGTGTGAATAGGCCTTATTAAAAAAAATAAACCAGTTACTCACCATTCCAGTTTTCACAATCCTTGTGCCCTCAAATATCCTTGTGGTGTTTGCTTGAAGAATAAATCACACAGCATGACAATCAGTTCTAATGAAGGACTTGAATAGCAGCAATTGATCATGTTGAATTTTTACGAACAGAAAGCCGCTTAAACTTAGACAAACCTTTGAATAAAAGTGTTTGGCTGAAGTCACTGCGCTGGTCTCTCTGACATACAGCTTGCACTCTGAACAGATACAGGACATCTGGAGACACGAGTGTGATGACTGCCCTCTGCAGGAGACATACGACACACCATACATTTTAATAACACAGTACAACACATAGATGGCAAGAATAGAAACTGGATACCTTCAGAATAACTCATACTACCTTTGCAGTAATGTACACTATGCACATTTTCAGCATGCAAGGAATACCCATATAAACCCTCAATTGTTTGAAAGAAAATAATACATTTTTGTTCAACAAGGATGCATTAAATTGATCAAAATTAACAGTAAAGTCATTTATGTTACAAAAATGTAATGTAATTTTGAACTTTCTATTCATCAAAGAACCTTGAAAACAATGCATCATGATTTCTACAAAAATATTATGCAGCACAACTGTTTTCAACAATGATAATAAGAAGTGAGTGCCAAATTAGCATATTAGAATGATTTCTGAAAAATCATGTGACACTCAAGACACGAGTAATGGATGCAAAATGACATTTTAATTACATTTACATTAAAATAGAAAACAGCTATTTTAAATTGTAATAATTTTCACAATATTACTGTTTTTACTGTAATAGTAATCAAATAATTTTCTTATCAATAAATGCATTCTTGAGCATAAGAGAATTCTTTAAAAAATATTTTTAAAAATATTGTAGCCCTGTAGTGTAAAATAATACAAATTTGTAAGTTAACTGTAAGTTACATCACTATATCAGTTAACAAAATACTGTTTATGCATGGTTGTTTTTTAAACATTTGTCATTGCAATTGCATGTTTGAGAGCATTTCATTAGACAACAAATTTGTACTAAACCTTGAGCAAGAGATGACAGCATTAATATTTTAGTTCATTTTCCAGGAAGAGATTGGACATTTTCAATGCGGATATATATCTGCTAAAAGTTTTTGGTGTACAGATGGCCTCAAAACTAAAAGACACCACAAAACTCCAATTTTGATTTCAGGCTGTC
>NW_015647085.1:0-3743 GCF_001515625.1 Sinocyclocheilus rhinocerous
TTTGTATTGTAAAATACATTCATGAAAAACAAGTAGCTTAATATACTATTAAATTAAAAGACATTTTTTTTAAATGTATAGCACAGTAATGAGGCAGCAACATATGATAGATAAGACAACAAGAAAGGCTATTAATAATCTTTCATTGCGCAAAAGTATTAAAGGCTCCTATACGGAGCAGCACAAAGTGCTTATGCGCATCCCGTGCGCAGAATGATGCGCTTGAAGCAACACGGAGTCACAGCGTGCAGCGCTCCGCATAGAAAAGTTCAAAGCACAAAGGGAAGATGATTTTGATGCGTAGTGTATTATATCTGTGCGATAGTTTATTTAGCCTTTTCTTTTAACAGTTTAAAATTTCAGTCACTGTGCACATGAAGAACAATTCATGGTACTCTCTACTCCATGATCTAACAGACACCTGGTAGAAAGTAACGTTAACATGCTTTAGAAACAGCACTAAACTCCAGCAAGATAAAGTCCTTTTATGCAAAACCACTGATCTTTATCTACAGATCAAGTATAATAATAGGATGAATCATCATATCATCATCATCAGTGAATCATCTTGGAGAGAGTTTTATCGTCTTGACTGTCTCACTGAACACGACGTGCAGTTTGAATGCTGAATGGAGGATGACTGACAGCTGCAGCGGAGAGAAAAGTTTACGTAAACTTGTATTTAACGACTTAAATATTCATCTGTACTTCACATTGAACTATGGAACGGTCTCAGAACACTTGAGATCTTGGAAAATGCTAACTTTAGCCTGATAGCACAGAAAGCGAACGTCCCACCCTCCCTGCAGTCGCCGTCCAAACCACGCCCCCTGAACGCATATACGCTCACAGACCAGAATACCGTTAGGTTACTGATGTAACCCCGGTTCTCTGATAACATGAAGTGAGGTATCTCACTATGGGAACGCCTCAGGCGTGACCGATTGCGGGAAGCACCAATAACACCACCTCTGCCAACTATGGCAGACCAATCGCTGCAGCGATCAGGTAGTCCCGCCTCCCTGTATATAAACCGCAGCTACCTGCCATATTGTCATTCTCCGCATATCTCTTCTACGTGCAGTAAAGGCAAGGAGGGCAATGTTTGTGAGATACCTCAGTAACCTAACGTTCTCTTTCTAACATTCGTTCGGTATCTCACTATGGGATATAGACAACTCCTGTATTGCCGATATGTTGACGAAGCAGACTAAAGAAGAGTAGGTTATTATCTGAGTCATAACTCCCGACGGAGGTGAAAACAGAATAATATGAGGAATTCACCCCTTAATAAAACTGCATTATACAACCTGACTACTCACTCCCAGGACTGAGTGGGCCAGAGAGGGTTCTGTCACATCCAGTCTATAGAAACGAGCAAATGTGTGCGGAGAAGACCAGCTGGCTGCCGCGCAAATTACTTGAATAGAAATGCCTCTAAACAGAGCCCAGGATGTAGCCATACATCTAGTAGTGTGCTTGTAATCCTATTGGGGGCTCTATATTCGCATTTTTGTAACAACACGATAGCCTCCACCACCCAATGGGAAAGGCGTTGACGGGAGATGGGTTTTCCTTTGTAAGAGTCAGCCCACGAGACAAATAGCTGATTGCTCTTACGAAGCATGCGGGTTCTCTGAACATACGTATTCAGAGCACGAACCGGACATAAACTGTGTAACCTCTCCTCCTCTGGAGATGAAAAAGGTGGTGGATGAAAAGCTAGCAGGTCCACTGATTGAACTGCACCAGCGTGATCAAACACTTTAGGCACAAACGCCAGGTTAGGTCTAAAAGTTACTTTTAGACCCCCCGGAGCGAACATCATACATGAGGGGTGAACTGATCAAGCATGTAGCTCACTCACCCTTTTTGCTGTAGTGAGCGCAAGTAACAGAGCTGTCTTAAAAGCGAGCAGCTTCAAGGCAATGTTATCAATGGGTTCGAAAGGAGAGCACGTTCAGAACTACGGACAACTCCCAAGGCGGGACCAGTGGATTCGATACTGGGTGTAGCCTACATGCCCCTCTCATAAATCGACAGATGAGAGGGTGTTGGCCAATCGTACCGTGTTAAGACCAACATGACATGCCGAGATAGCGGACAGATAAACCTTAACTGCAGAGAAGGCTCTGCCCTTATCCAGAAGGTCCTGTAGGAAGCACAGCACATCCGAAACTGAACACAAGAAAGGAACAATGTTTCTATCTGCACACCATCCCTCAAACCCTCTCCATTTGAGATTATATAAAGAACGTGTCGAGGCAGCCCTCGCATTCTGAATTGTCTCTATCACTTTCGGAGGTAACCCAGCTGCATTCAGATTTAGCCTCTCACGGGCCAGGCCCAGAGAGCTAGTTTCTTAGGGGAGGGGTGAAAAATTTCCCCCGTGCTTGTGAGAGGAGATCCCTGCGTGCTGGTAACAGCCATGGCTGGTCGTAGAGCAGTTGCGCAATCTACAGTCTCCCCGGCCAGTATGGTGCGATCAGAATCATTACATGTTTGTATTGCCGAACCCTCCGTAGTGTCGACTCGATCAACGGAGGGAACGTGTACAGTAACACGTCTGGCCACTCATGGGCTAGAGCATCCACACCCAACGGTGCATCGTCACCGGCCAGAGAGAAGAACACGGGATATTGCACGTCTTCGCACGATGCGAAGAGATCTATGGCGGCCCGGCCAAATCTCTGCCACACCATGTGGATCACTTGGGGGTGGAGTCTCCACTCCCTGTACAGAAGATTCCCTCTGGACAGTAAAAAGACGGGGCTCTCCAATGACAGAGCGCTCATGCATTCTGGTGTGACGCGCACTCTGCGGCTGAGACGGCTCTTGGGGCGAATGCCCTGTGACGCTGTCCAGATCTGAAAATCCCTCATTCGCAGCAGTCCCAGGGAAACCACTGACATTGTTGAGGCCATCAGACCCAGTAGCCGAAGACACATTCTGAAAGAGACTAATCTCCCGTTTTGAAAAAGGGAGAGACAGCTGTGAAATGTCTTGATGCGTTCCTCTGATAGGAAAGCTCGAAACATCACTGAATTCAACCTGAGACCCAAGTAGACTATTTCCTGTGAAGGAGTTAGCCAACTCTTCGTCTGGTTTATCTTGAAACCTAATCTCTCCAGATGCGTCACTAGTGTGTATGTATCGCTCTCTGCTTGCCACGGGGACGGCGCACAGATGAGCAGATCGTCCAGATATGATGAAACTCTGACCCCTCCATTCCTTAACGGCGTCAGAGCCGCTTCCACAAATTTGCTGAAAACCCTGGGAGCCAAAGCAAGGCCAAATGGTATTTACCTGTGAGCAGGAAAAATATCTCTGTGAAAATATGCCTCCTGGAGGTCCACCGAGGTGAACCAATCTCCCTGACGAATACTTTGACACAAAGTTCTGAGCGAAAGCATTTTGAATTTGTATTTTCTGAGGTGTTTGTTGAGGACCCGTAAATCCAAAATGGGACGGAGACCTCCCCCTCTTTTGGGAATCACAAAATACTGGGAGTAAAAACCTATGTGGCTTTCTCTCGTTGGAATCACTCTTATCACTCCTTTTCTCATTAAAGAGGATATTTCTTCCTCTAAAACCTGAGCTGCTTCCCCTTGGGCCACTGAGATTACCACTCCATTGAACACAGGAGGTTTTACAGCGAATTGAAGTCTGTATCCCCTGTCTATCGTGGTTAAAAGCCAGGGATGAAATGCGCATGCGCGCCAGTTTGCCACCTAAGCTATGAG
>NW_015647085.1:4314-43523 GCF_001515625.1 Sinocyclocheilus rhinocerous
CAGCTAAGCCCATACTCCGACCGCAACTTTGAAGTGCTCCACGGGACGTGCGCAGGTTTAAATCTGCGATGACGCATATCTCCTCCCTGAGCGCTGGGTTGGGAGATCCGGAGTTCAGCTGATGCCCCATCTCCTCTAATAACTCCGCTTGATAGGCTGTAAGGAGGGACGTCCGTTCAAAGCACAAACGGCCAGTGCAGATGATTTATAGATCTTTTGAAAAACAGAGGCGACGAAGCATTCTGTTTTCCCTGGCAGCGAGGCTCCGGTTGAAGAGAGCGCTGCCCTGCGACTTGGGTGCAAATGATTAGCCACAGATGATTCAACAGGGGGAGGATCCGCCATCCCCAAATCCTCCATTCCCTGAACATCCAGCCTCGAGAAGCCCTTGACGGGCACACGGTGGGAAAAAGGCTTGTCCCAAAACCTCTTCATTTCAGCCACACAAGCCGGGACGGCTGGAATAAACTGCCTTGCTGGAGGGAGACGTGACGGAAGCCTCTTTCCATCATACAAATCTCTTTCAGCCCCCTGATCTGCCGGTTGGGATGGCCAGTCGATCGATAGTTTAGCCGCGACAGACCTCGAGTAGATCCGTGCCCGTCTGTACAGGGGTGGGTGAACTCACATCCTGTGCACTCGGTGGACGCAACTGATTTGGGGAAAGAATAGCATCTTCATCATCCTTGTCCTCGAGGATGGCCGACAACACTTCGTCCTCGTCATCTTCCTCTCCTGCTAACGGATCTTCGAACAGCGGGGGAAGGACGGGTGACACCCTCTCCATCATCTCTCCCCACGAGCTGACGGCCTGCGGACAATCCATCGGTTCCTCTCTGGGTTGAGCAGAGAGGCATGGGTCTGACTTCCCAGCTACTGCCACGCAGAGTCTCCGCTCTCGGGTTTTAGCCGAGAACTTCGTGCAGTGAGGACAGGCCTCGGGGTTGGACAGAGCTGCCTGAGCGTGTTTAGCCCCCAAACAGGAGATGCAGAGGCCATGTGAATCCTTCGCAAAAATCCACATTCCACAAGCACACGGATGGGGAGGAAGACCTTTTCCTCCGGGGCTCTCCGGCTCTTTCGCAGTGGCCATGAGGCCTGCACTCTCTTCGTACGGTAATCCCACCACAACGTGACAACTAGGCCTGTCGCGATAATTAAATAACTGTCTAATCACGATTATTTGATCTAAAATTTGATTTGATTATTGTGCTTTTTATACGACACAAGGGGGAGTCATACACCAAAAGAAACAGAAGAGCACCAGTTTGCTTTTCATGACAATAGGCTACATCAGGTTCCCAATTCCAGCCCATGTTCCGAATTGAAGTAAACTTCAACGGATTTCCCCTGCTCAGGGAGTAGGGAGCAATGAACTCTGTGTAGGGATCATATCGATCGGAACACAGTTCATGCACGTAGCTCTTCTAACGAGCTGGTTATCTGAATCGTGAGGACTGGAATTGGGAACCACTGGGCTACATCATGTGTCATTCACCGGTGAGAAAACTTTAAAAGTATTACAATACCAGGAGGGAAGATCGGGTTGTTGATCTTTGTCTGCCATTCTCGCTCTGTCTGCACAGCGTGCGTGAACATGCTGATGACGCATCCTGTCTGCGCGAACCGGGTGCGCAGGGGTATGCTAATACATACGTTTACAGGCAGGTAGGAAAGCCAATTAAAACGCTTGGACCGAGTGTTTTGATTGGACGAACATTTCTTGGTCCTATGCCTTCCACAGAATATATAAATACAGATAAATACATTTAGACCACTTAACTTAATGATTGCTATCGGGATGTGAAGATACTTTCAACCAGCATAACAAAAAATGTTTCTGAAGACAATCACCTATTGCACCTTTAAATATTCATCTGTACTTCACATTGAACTATGGAACGGTCTCAGAACACCTGAAATATAGTGCAAGGAAACTTTATGGTGCTCTATAATGATTTTGTGCCTTTCGTGGGGCTTAACAATAATACAGAATAGTATACACACAATATCGGATTTGGATCGGTCTCGTCTGACCGATACCCCGATCCAGCAGAAAATGCCAGTATCTTAGCGATACCGATACTGAATATCAGATCGGCGGACCCCTACAAAAAACTGAATGAAATCTGTGCTACATGACTAGAAATGACTAGAAAACAAAGGAAAAGGGATCCGGCGTTCCGTTTTGTCAAAAACATCAACACTCATAATGCACTTTAGATCCTGACACTGCCCTCTGTTGATCCGACTGTCCATGAGCAGGAATACAAAATGTGAAAGTTCGATCTGTAGTTTTAACCAAAAGCCTGGAGCTCTCGAAAGCAGGATAGTGCAAAATGGCCCGCTTCACATCATCCAGTAGACTGACAAATAGACAGGGATATACGGGTGCAGCTAACATAAAGGACACAGAAAAACTGAAAAAATAGAAAATAGATAGAACAATATACACAAAATGTGTGATGATTCACACCAAAAACCATACTTACAATATTAACTATATTAGTGTCCATACTAATAAACGATAACATTATATTTAATCTTATTTAAGAGTGGGCTTTACTCATAGAATGTTTTGTGAATGTGATGTCAGCATACACTTTAAAGTAGGAACAATTTTGTTTAGCTGTCAATGTTTTTTTCATTCATCAGATAGAAAAAAAGCTCTGAAAGTGATTCCAACGATATTGTTTCTCTGTTATAATAATTTTTTTGTGTGGATGCCACTATTCTCTTAGAGTTATAACGTTTTTTTTTTTTACTTTATGGTTATAGTTATCGTTTTATTTTAATTATATTGCTGGAATCGCTTTCAGAAGGATGTTTTCCAGTTGATGAATGATAAGTTATTATTAAAGCTATCGTTTTAGGTGTGAATGAGCCATAAGAACTGATTATTTCACAGACATAACTAAGTGCATCAAACAAATCACTTTCAATGGCTTGATGCCAATATCACAATACCAATGCAATGAGTGCTTTTGAGTAGTTCTTCATCAAAAATGCTTATTTTACCAACCTAATTTGTGTTCATCACATTACACCAGCTAAAAATAAACCATGGTTCATATGACCCATTTCTACACTGACATGAAATACTGCCACAGATTGTCGCCATTTAAAGGTCCCATATTGTACACCTTTCTGGAGTTTTATTTTAGGTTTTGATGTCCTTAAGAATATATATTTGCGGTATAAGTACCAAAAACCATCTCAATATATTTTTACAGCTTTTCTCTCAGGAGCTCTGCTGAGAACAGGTCGATTTTGGCCTGTCTAATTAATATTCATGAGCCTCTCTTCTGATTGGCCAGTTGTTTTCTGAGTGACGCACGGCCAGGCCAACCACAGCTAACTAGGGTCAGCCGACGTCACAGCGCTAGCTGGAAGCAGCCCATTCAAACCAGCGCAGATGCGGCTACACGAGGAGCTTAAAATATCATCTTGTTGTGATGTTGGGTGCCAGAATCGACGTAATACAGCCTCAAATTAGAAATTTGATCGCATATCTGCTGCCACTGCCAGACAAAAAAACCGACGACAGCTGTGGTTAAACACGATAAAACGAGCAGACTGGACAGAAACGATAGTCAAAAATGCTTGCATTTGCAGCGCACACTTCTTATCAGAAAAGGTTCAATAAAGTATTGTCTTTTGTTGTTATGGGCGCGTCTACAGATTTCTTGCCATATGTCTATGTTTCTTGCATCTCACGACTATGTCGTGTATGAAATAATGTCTGTGCATGTGTATAAAACAACAAACTGACAATTTATATATAATCATTTGTAATTGTATATACATTGTTGTGATTAATTGTGGCCGGAACAATAATGTAGCTGTAAAAATAGTTGCCTGCTGAAATTGAAATGTATATACATCTTCATCATACATAGACACGGTGAGTTTGTCTTTACTATACACGTTAGATGTGATCCACCTCATAGTAACAATCCTGTCAGATCGTCCATCCTTTGAGTGAGAGTGTAACGTTACAGGTCGGCCGATCTGGTTTCGTAGTTAAAGTTAACCTTTTCGACATGTTTCCGTGAAGCCAAAAGCTGCGTGTTTGTAAGAAACAAATCCGTCTCAAAAACGTTTTTAGTCCATAATTCATAATAACACTTCCTGAAGTGTAAAAATCCATCTCCTGTTATCCTCTCACATTAAAATCCACCCACAAATTTGTTTAGGACTGTTTTGGACTCTTTTCACTTGTAAATGGTGCTTGATCTGCATATTTCTCTCCTGATTCAGCTAAAACAACTTTTTCACTGGAGAAAGCAATATTATGGAGAGAGGACTCGTATTTTAGCTGGAAGCAACAGTTTAAAACAGTCTTGATGGATTTCTTACAAACACGCAGCTTTTGGCTTCACAAGTCATTAACTGATGGACTGGAGTGGTGTGGATTACTTGTGGATTATTGTGATGTTTTTATCAGCTGTTTGGACTCTCATTCTGACGGCACCCATTCACTGCAGAGCATCCACTGGTGAGCAAGTGATGCAATGCTACATTTCTCCAGATCTGATGAAGAAACAAACTCATCTACATCTTGGATGGCCTGAGGGTGAGGACATTTTCAGCAAATTTTCATTTTTAGGTGAACTATCCCTTTAACGTACGGTACATTACATCCACTTGAATATATTGAATGAGTTTTTATTAAGCCAGCCACAGAGTATATTAAAGTGGTCTAGCACTCACCTCTCTGTATGGTAACATGGCAGATGACACAAACCCTGGCTTCTTTGTCCAGATATTTCAGTCTGCATTTGCGGTTGCAGCAGTTAGCACAGTACACCTGCAAAGCAGACAACATTATTCACTCAAACACTGGATAAACACAGTACTTCATCAGACATAAACCTGGATAAAACTCTCTGGTGTCCTTTAGCCCATTTAATTTATTGGCCCAATATGTCTTGGAAACAGCAACTCAGTGCAGCAATTCAACCGGGGAAACTATATCAGCACTAAAAATACATTCTGCTGACCCGGCAAATCTGCCTCTATATTTAGCATCTCCAGAGCAGAATAAACCACACACTGACGTAATGAAAACAAAAGACCTCGCACCCATAGATAAAATGAGGACTTTTGCTGTCTAAGGCAGTGGACTACAGGTTTAAGGCTTTCCTGAAGTTATAAATAAATTAGAACACAATGGCAGGACTGTGTCACAGACCTCTGCTCGAAATCAACGCAGCTGGCAGCATGTTAATTCATTGATTCACACTGCGGTTATTTGCCTTTCACCTCCAAACGTCAGGGCACACTTATCTAATACACAAAGTTACAAAGTCACTTTCAGAACTGAAGCAAACGTATTACTAAGACTCTAATTAAGTTCATTTATGCAAAATACACCATGACAGGGTGATCAGGATCCAAATGTAAAAGGGTTTATTTTGAAATAATGATCATCTGACTGTACTTATCTTGCTTATTTTGAGGATACTTACCCGATAAATAATAAATGGACATGAAATATTGATCAGAGTTGAAACTATTTTGTTATGTGAGAAGAAAGAGTGCAGAGTAACATAGTAAACAAGAAAATCGCCTCCCTGGGACAATGGTCAATTATACAATTTAAATGCAAATAAAATAAAATAAAAGTTTGGGGTCGGTGAGATTTTTTTTAATGTATAATATATTTGTGTTATATTTTTTTATAATAATGTATAGGTAAAAATCACTCATGGTTCAGTTTGTATCATGCTTCTGTGGCCACAGGTTTGGTTCAAAATATGCATGCACTAATTAGATTGATTTGAGACAGATATAAATAACCAATATTGTAACAATATTCTGTTTTTTTTGTTTTTGTTTTTTAAAGAGGCCCTTTTACCGGATGTTTACATACATCCACGTTTACATAAAACCAGCCATATGGTGCAGTAAAATACATCCTAGTACTACTGCAGTTAATTACTATTATTATAAATGTATTATATAAAAAAAATATATATATATATATAATAATAATATAATATTAAATATATAACTACTAAAGTTTAAAAGTTTGGGGTCGGAAATATTTTTTAATGTTTTTGAAAGAAGACTCTTCTGCTCAACAAGGCTCATTTATTTGATCAAAAATACAGTAAAAACAGTAATATTGTGAAATATTACTACGGTTTAAAATATCTGTTCAAATTTCAAATAGAAATTTGAATATCTGTTAAACTGTAATTTATTTCTGTGATCAAAGCTGAATTGTCAGCATCATTACTCCAGTCTTCAGTGTCACATGATCATTCAGAAATCATTCTAATATGCTGATTTGCTGCTGAAGAAACATTTATTATTATCATTGTTGAAAACATGCATCTTATTTTTTATTTTTCAAGATTCTTTGATGAATAGAAAAAAAACAGCATTTATTTGAAACACAAATCTTTTGTAACCTTATGGTCACTTTTGATCAATTTAATGCCATCATGCTCTTTAAGGTCACAAAACTCTGGACTTTTAGTAGTACCTAGGATATCTAAGTCTTCCTGATAATGTCCGAGGCTCAAACACACACTCTCTGTTTAAATTTAGATTAAAGACACATCTCTTCAGCCAAGCATTCGCATAATGAATCTCAATCTCACCCTTGTTCCCAGTTAGATGTGATAAAAGTCACAAACATATTTTTTTGCTTGAAACGTTATGAACAGCAGTTACACTAATTCTTTTCCATTTGTCTTTCTGTTTCTACCCCGGGATGCCCATCTCGAGGTATCTAGAGATTACACCAGCTCCAGCGTGGATCCAGCCTCATAGAAAGACTTCAGATGACCCCAACACCTGTGAAGAGATGATGCTGACCCCTGCGAGGACCCCAGATGACCCCAACTTGAATCGACATGCACAACTGCCAAAATTTCTCTATATTGTAATCATTATGATCACACTTGTAATAATCGCTTTAATGAGCTTCTGCCTAAAATTAATTCATGTTAGCTAGCGGTATGATTATATTATCTTGAACTGCTCATTTGTGAAATGAACATTACTTGGACACATTCACTTCTGCTTTGTAATGTAGACAAATGCATTTTCCGTAAAGCTGCTTTGAAACAATGTGTATTGTGAAAAGCGCTACACAAATAAATTTGAATTGAATTAATGCATGCTTGCAGAATAAAAGCATTAATTTCTTACAAAATAAATCGCACTGACCCCAGACTATTTTTGCTTTAATATTTTCCAAATAATTGTGGATACTGACACTGAGAGACAACAAACTTACCTTCCCACATGCTCTGCAATGGTGTCTCCTCTTGGTAAAGGTAAACTTTTGCTCACAATTCATGCAGTTAGGAGCCTCGGAGTCTGGCACCCAAGGAGGCTGCTTTGACCCCAGACCCTCGACCTCGTGTGCTGGTGGATCAGGACTCTCTCCTGGGTATGGTGGAGGCTCGGAAAGCTCATCATGGCCATAACTGGCATCATATTGCTGATAAGAATAGTTATATTCACAGTTATTTTCATCTTGGTTGGGAGAAATTTGCGAGTCATGCTCTGCAGAAAGGCCTGCTACATTGGGTTCAGCATGGCCGGTCCGGTGTCTTTCAGATGGAGGCCGTGCGGTTTGGTTGGATAACTGCTTTGGTCTCGCCCCGCCGTAATTTGACTCTTGGTTGGGGGCACAAACTGACTGAATCTCAACAGGGCTGGTTGCATTCTCATGGATAATAGTTTGTGTGGAGTCTGTCCTCAGCGGGCTGCTGTCCTGAGATGAAGAAGAAACGCTAGAACCTTCGCTCTCCTCCAGATATTGAAGTGAACCATCACTCTCAGGAGAAGCAAACGTCTCGACTTTACAGCTCTGCAGCTCCTCATCTAAAAAGCCTTCCACGTTTCCGTTAAATTCTGAAAAGCTGTCATCTACGAATTTGTCTGCGCCTGCGTCGGAATTGATTTTCACATCCTGACCCATCAGAAAGGCGTCCAGCTCCTCGTCCGTAACCATCATAACGGTCTGGTCGCTTTCAGGAAGGTAATCGTTGGCGATACTGAACTCATAGGAAAAATTTGGGCTTTCTGAATAGGGCGGAGATGGGTTGCTTTCACACAACTCTTTCTCTGTTGGCGACAAGTTGCGCTTAAAGTTTCTTTCAGGGTAATGGCCCGAGACAGCAGTTGCCCTTTCTGTGTTCGACATGATTTGGACTAGCTCAGGTTCATCTTCAGGTGAGGAATCAGGCCTATTGGAGGAGAACGGTGTTGTGGGTTCTTCTAACGGAAGAATGAACTCTTCAGCCTCTTGAATCGCTGAATTTTTTTCCAGTTCAGCCTCATCTTTGGTTTCAATCACTGCTGTCTGTGGGTCTAAAGACGCCACAAGGGATCCACACATAGATACGGCCATTGGCAAGCAAGAGAGAGAAGGTTCCTTCTCCAAGGAGGGACTTCCAGCTGAATCCTCTGGAGTTTTAACACTGAGATCTTCAGACAGTTGGGTATCTGTTGAGTCCGGCTGGAGCGATACAGCATGCTCTTCTTTGGTTGCTGAAATAGCTTCATCTGTAGCATGAGGATCTGAATTACTAACATCGTCCTCGTTCACTGAGACTTCGCATGGAGAATTGTTCTGATCATTGGCGTTTGAGTCTTCAGGACAAGAACTTTCAATCTGATTGCACTCCAAAGGTGTGATGCTACTTGAACCATGAGGGTCACCAACGGCCGGTAATATGACATCCAGCAGGCTGAATGAGTTATAGTTAACCTCAGAGTCAAGATTTGGTAATTCACCGGCGTTAGAAGCATCTTCTGGACTAGATACTACAGGACTCTCGAAGTCCACTAGCAGCACCTCATTAGTTTGTTTCTCAGGAACATCCAGCTCTTTAAAGTCCTCCTGACTGTCAGCCTGCTGGAGGTTTGCAGAACCCGTATCATTCACCAGGTCACACACAGGCTTCAGCGACCGGTCCGGACAAGGCGGAGCTGAACTTTTGATGCCTCTGCTATCGACAGAGGACAGAAGATCCACACCTGTGAGCGGCCGTTCATTTGAATAAGAATCTTTTTGGTTTAAAGTAATACTTTGTGATGTAAGTCCATAGTGCAGGGCATTGACATCTGGGAGTGTTTGTGTAACTGTGTGTTGCTCTGGTATGAAGCTCTGAAGGTCCAAATGGTGACCAGGGATGATCGTGGAGTCCGGACAAGGAGCGCTTGCAAAAGTGGCGGGCTTGTTCTCAAGCTCCTCTGAAAATAAAGTGAAACATCATATTAATTTATAATATAGCTTACATGACAACATCAACCATAATAAAATATCCAAATAAATATAAAATCATAAAACTGACAAACTTTAAAATCAGACAACATATACAGTATATATTGTTGCGCATATTCAATATTATATATAACCTATGTCATATATGTGATTTGAATTTTCCATTCAAAGAATCCTGAAAAAAATGTATCACCGTTTTCAACATTGATGATAATAATAAGAACAATTATTAATAATTGAGCACCGATAATAACTAATAATAATTTAGCAGCAAATTAGCATATTTCTGAATGATCATGTGACATTCAAGACTGGAGTAATGATGCTGAAAATTCAGCTTTGCCATCAAAAGAACAAATTTGAATTTTAAAATATATTCAGATAGAAAACAATTATTTAAAATTTTTATAATATTTCAACAATTTTCAAAAACATTAAAAAAAATACAATTTCCAAACTTTTGACCCGTAGTATATAGCACACACACTAAATTTGTGACCCTGGAGCACAAAAGCAGTCTTAAGTCGCTGGGGTATATTTGTAGCAATAGCCAAAAATACATTGTATGGGTCAAAATTATAGATTTTTCTTTCATGCCAAAAATCATTAGGTTATTAAGTAAAGATCATGTTCCATGAAGATAGTTTGTAAATGTCCTACCGTAAATGTATCAAAACTTAATTTTTGATTAGTAATATGCATTGCTAAGAGCTTCATTTGGACAGATGTAAAGGCAATTTTCTCAATATTTTGATTTTTTTGCACCCTCAGATTCCAGATTTTCAAATAGTTGTATCTCAGCCAAATATTGTCCTATCCTAACAAACCATACATCAATGGAAATCTTATTTATTCAGCTTTCAGATGATGCATAATTCTCAATTTCGAAGAATTGACCGTTATGACTGGTTTTGTGGTCCAGGGTCACATTTAAGTTAAGCAACCAACATGATATCATAAATCTTATGACAAACTATAGGATATATACATATTATATAGAACGTATGATCAACTAATTGAATGGCAAAATTTACATTAATTCACCCTAAATTGAGAAGTGCAAAATTCATATTTGCCACACTATTATATCAGTAAAGTAAAAAGTCTCAAACCTGCGTTGAGCTCAAAGTCATCCAAAAGCTTGTCCAGGTCGCACACAGCAGCCTTAAAATAACTGTCCATCCTAGGACGGGGTACGATACACCTCACTTACCCCTGCAGAGAAACTGGGGCAGTTGGGACAGAAAGTTACAAATCACACATTTTTTACAAATATAACATTTCTATGTCTTAGGAATCTAACTAGGGAATACTTGGTAGTTACTGACAGTAATAGACAAAATAATAAGAATCAAAGAGACAAGCTGTTCTCAATGATTTAGTACAAATAAGTAAAAAGTGGGGACAAATATATATGGCTATTACAGTTGGGACAGAAAGATAAAAATTTAAGTTTTTCCAAATATAAATTTCTCCTTCTTAGGAATCTAACCAGGGAGTCTGACTTAGTAGTTACTGACAGTGATAGACAAAATAAGAAACAAATAGACAAGCTGTTCTCAATACTTAAATACTAAAAAGTGGGGACAAATATGTACGGCTATTATTTAATATTCAATATTTGTATAATTGCAAGATTGAATATTTTCAACATCTGAATTCACAGTAACTTGTTCAGATGTTTAGTTTGCTGTGATTTACTGTGAAGTGAAAAGTGGAAGTGTGATTTCACCAGGTTTACAGTCCAAATCACAGATTTGACAAAGAACACATTGTAAACAGCAATACATTATAAAGAACCTATAAATACAAAAACAATATAATGAATTAATACACTCAGAATATGGTACCTATCTGAGATTTCTCTGTCATGAGCTATGACATCAACCTTTGTTTCGAAAGGGTTGTTAATTATTCATCTAAATGAACACTTAGTGCTTATTAGTCTTATTATTTTCAATATTAATAATAACACCATAATTTGGCTAAGATAAAGAGTCTATAATTAGCTATATTAATGTCATTTACCTACTCACTGTCAAAAACTAATAAAGCACTCCATTCAAACCAAATAAAGGTTTCTTAACGTCAACCCTAAAATATCAAAAATAAACAGTAACTTATTATTTTCATAAAGTTATATTAGCTGTTCGGTTATCATTAGCAATCTGCTAACTAGCTTCTAGCTGTTAGCGTCTAATCACACACAAACATAAATACAACCCCGGTAACAGTAATATTATATTTTATGATATCATTCCGCTTCATTATCTACCTTAATGTGTGTCATTGTTCAGTCGCCTTCGTTTCTTGGCTGTATTCAGATGAAATGTTAGTGTATTTTACTGTTAGCAGCTAGCTAATGTCTTCTTTTTCCTCAGTAAATTCCACAGTCGACTGAGCGAGCTACCATTTCCACCCGGCGCTGTTTAAAGGGGACGCGCACTATTTTTGACTGAATTGCCTTAAGCCAGGGTAGCATCATATCCTGAGAACCAGAAAAAAACGTTTTGTGAATTTTGTTGTGCGTTTTTTTTTTAATGTCATTACATTAATTGGAGCATAAGAAACAAATTATAATTTTTTTTTAATTTTTCATATTTTATTCTATGTCCTTTGTAGAGGACGTCAGGACTAAGTTATTCAAATAAATAAATAAATAGACATGAAAAGGCATGTATATGCAAAAACAATGTTTTATTTTTTTTCATTCACCAATCAGTTTTTAGGTTTCAGGCTATTTTTAGTCAAACTTTGTACAAAGATGATTCTCAACTATGTTATGAAAGATATAACAGAAT
This sequence comes from Sinocyclocheilus rhinocerous, assembly GCF_001515625.1. Classification (NCBI taxonomy): domain Eukaryota; kingdom Metazoa; phylum Chordata; class Actinopteri; order Cypriniformes; family Cyprinidae; genus Sinocyclocheilus; species Sinocyclocheilus rhinocerous. The sequence goes on from NW_015647085.1 coordinate 16,366, forward strand.
GATTTGATATACTTTTGTACTTTATGGAATATGTGTGAAAAATGTCCATAAATTGGTATTCCCATTCTATACAATGTATCCATAAATTGCATCTAATTTGTATATTAATGTGTTCTTGGGGCAAACCATAAGTGTAATAATGGGAGTAATAATTTGGCAACATTTTCATAAGAATATCTCATATTTCATGGGAATATTGATCTATAATTTCTTTCCCTATTGACTTGTTGTGTTTCCCCAAGATGCCTGATTAACATGATGTTTGTCCTGGTGTCCTCTTCAGAAGACATGCATGAAAATTACGCCTTGTTTCGTAACAAAAAGTCATATTCCGCTTTGAAACCCCATAACATTTTTCTGAGAAAAAAACAATTTGAAAATTATACAGGTTTAAATGATAATTACAAACCATTATCATATTTCTTAAGAGTACTAAATTTGAACATTCTGTCAATATCGGTCATATTTAAAGAACAAGGAGAAAGTTTGTTTATGATCAAACCTCCAAACATTTGATATCTCTGAAAAGCCCCGAATGTGCTCTGTACAGGACATCCAGACTTCAAACTGTGGCATGTTGGGTCTCAGAGAAATTCACTAAAATATAATGTCCTTTAAGTCACATGACATTTGAATGTCCGTCCACAACTCTTTTTCCCAGCCCTGTCACCCTCACACGGAAGACACCTGTTGAAGTGCTCCAGAAATTGCTCTATCAACATAATTTCTAAACATCTCTTCTCAAGAGGGATTTTTGCAGCATCGTTCTTAAGTAATTTAGATATTTTTATTCACAATTTAACTTTGTCTAACATAGTTTTACTGTAAATTGCAAAAATATCAATGTTTCCATATTACCACGGTGGAATTGTAGTAATGTATTTCCCCATTGGGATTTTTTATAGATAGTAGCATCAATAGTATGATTGCAGTTATTTATTTATTTGAAATGTTTATTGTAGTATAGTTGTATTTATGTATAAATAACAAAATTATTTCTTCTTTTCAGAAAATGAAAACAGCAATATTTTACGGAAAGGCCAGTAAGGAAGAGTGCAGAGATACTGTAGCTCTTCCATGTGATGAGAGCAAGGATGAGTTTGCCTTCAGCGAAGGTTAAATGATAGGGATCTACTTATTTTGGGTTTGCATGAGTTCCTTCCGAGTATATAACTCTATCAATTTCTAAAAGAAATGTGCATTTAAATAGAAAAGAAAATCGTTTCCCTAAGTACCCCTTCCAAAAATCTTTTTTTTTTTTTTTTAAATCTGTTTTGATTTGTATCATATGATTGAAGCGATTTCATGTAATAAAAACTTATTTGAAAAAATATTTCATGGTTAGAACATAATGCATACCTAATGCATATCTTATGTATGTGAATGATACAGAAAACATTATAAGGGAATTCCAGCTAACAACGTTTTCTAATGTTCCCATTAAAGGGGTCATATGATGTTGCTAAAAAGAACATTATTTTGTGTATTTGGTGTAATGAAATGTGTTTATGCGGTTTAAGGTTAAAAAAACACATTATTTCCCACATACTGTACATTATTGTTTCTCCTTGGCATCAACAATAAAGTTACACCTTCTTTTTTTGCGTGAACATTTGGGCGACGTTATGCAAATCTTCCCACACAGTGATGTAGACATGTGGGGGCGTGTTTAAACGAGGCGTTTTAGGAGGGCTTAACTTTTAAGGGCTTCTTAACTTTTATTAAGAATATCTCTTTGGGTTTGAGACTTTAGTCTTTGCAACTTTAGGGATCTTATCTATTTACGAACAGCTTGTAACACTCCAAAGAGAAAGGAAAACTTGAAATCGCATCATATGACCCCTTTAAGAAAACATTATTTCTGGATGTTCTCTGAAATGTCTAGTTTTTTTTTAATGTTTTAAAAGCGTTATTTTTCTTGGTTATGCGAATGTTAAGCCAACATTTCATTTCATCATTCTGCAAACATTATGAGAGCATTACTTTTGAATGTTCTCTATACATTCTGAAACAACTAGTAACATTAATATATGTTAAAAAAATATTAGACAAACATCCAACTAAAACGTTTCTAAAAAAAAAAAATGTTCCATGTATAAATGTTTTTGTGCTAATGTTTTGAGAAGATTATTAAAAAACTTCATATGAACATTCTATTAATGTTACTGGAAGAACATTTGTTCATAATGTTCATACCGTTAGCCAAAGTTCTGTTCCCTGCTATAGCTGGGATAATATTTCAAAATATAAAATTAAAAGTTAGTCCTTAAGATTATTCTGTTACTGAAAGAGTTCCTATTCATAGTTAATTATTGCCATGAGAAGGTGAGGCGGACCATAAAAAGACATCATAGTTTGCTAAATCAGTTATGCAGCTCAATACCAGTGTGTGTATTTAGCAGTATGACACAAGAAGGGTGTCGTTATGTTTATTACTCATCATATTCATTTGAAGTACAAGTAACTAATACTTTTCAAACTAACCTTCTTCAACTTCAGCTCGAGAAATAGTTTTGTTTTCACCTGAACAATCCTACATCCTTGTTTTAAAGCATATTTCCACATATTCTTCCTCTGTATGCTTCTTTAGTTCCTCAACTTACTGAATAAAAACTGCTTTCCGTCTGTCAACTGAAAGTCATTGTCTCTTTGAATTTCAGGTTTGATCAAAAGATGTTTGGAGATGAATCACACTGACTGCACATGCAGAGATAACTCGTTTACTCAGTAAACACAGCATTTTGTTTTTCCCAGCAAATGATGCAGAGTAAGCAAAATGTGACTGCACAATACTGATGATTTGCAAATATGTCAATCACAGAAATCTAGGTCAGTAAAGACAACACCACAGTAAAAAAAAAAAAAAAAACATGGTATAGCCTACTTTGTAGTAGCATGAGGAACACCATCCACAACATGACACTCCCCATATCCACCCTCTGGTTTGATCATAAATGACATCTTTATAGTGAAGAGGAACCACAAACTCTTCCTGAAGTGAGTCACATCAGTGAGTTATTCAAAATATATCTTATTTAATATTGTCCTTATTCCCAGTTTGCACTATTATTACTTCTTTACTTTAACAATTACTTCAGTATTGTATTATTCTATTATGTACACCAATATATTATTCTTAAAATATATATATATATACCTGTCCTGTCCATGATAAAGATCATGCAAATGATGTCACCTGGGAGTCTGCGCACATTCGTCACCAGTTTCAGTCCATGTCGTCATCGCGCTTACAGCCTGTGAGAAGAAGAAAGAAGTTTCTGACAACAGCTTTAACAACATTTGACAACAGTTTTATCTCCCTCTTCAGGTAATGTCTTCAAGTCTCTGCTGACGTCACACGCTGGGATAGGCTGCGTCACGTGGTACAACTTTCCAAACCTGAGTGTTTCCCGAAAAAAAATGTGGAGAAACAAAACCCTGGAAAAGGTAAGACGAAATCATCCTTGAAGTATATTATATGATCTTTATGTATAATACCCTTATATAGTAAAACCAAACCGCATTTCTAAGGATGTGGTCGCTGTTGTTTTATTAGAAACACATCTGTCTGTTTGTCAGTGCTGTTGTTGTCATGTCGTTTAGTTGCAGTTTACTAAACGTTCTTATGCTTTATATTTCAAACAAGTCTTAGATAAAGCAGAGATCTTAGTTTCGGGAGGAGATCTACGCACAATTTAGGATAAATGGCAATCATTTAAACTTCGTTGACCTGTTGATCCCGCAGTGTTTTTCTTTGGCGCGTGTTCACGCGGTGCAACATTGTTTCAGTTTAGCATGGAATGTATCGAATCATTGTAGAATTTTTGGCGCGGACATATTGTATTATTCACTACTGGCAGTGTTGGGGAAAGTTACTTTTAAAAGTAATGCATTACAATATTGCGTTACTCCATAAAAATGTAACTAATTACGTTACTTAGTTACTTTTTATGGAAAGTAATGCGTTACGTTACTTTTGCGTTACTTTTCAAATCTGGACAGGGCTTGCTTGTTTGTTTTTAAAATAAAAAAGTTATATTTTTGGCAAATATTTTTTTAACGTAATTTAAGTGAGATGAATTAGTGCATATTCATATTTATTTTAGAACTACCGTAACAACATCTGATTTCTCTCAGCATGGGGACAGGAGAGCTGTCAATCACTAAATTGGAAAAAAAAGTAACTTGCGTTACTTATTTGAAAAAGTAACTCAGATATTCTCTTGTAAATTAAAAAGTAATGCGTTACTTTACTAGTTACTTGAAAAAAGTAATCTGATTACGTAACTCGTGTTACTTGTAATGCGTTACCCCCAACACTGACTACTGGTAATTAGTTACATTGTTGAATTGCTGCCAGCAACCCACAAAAAAACCATTAGCATGTACTATGGTATTTATATCTCATACATATATTTACCATGGTCAAGAAACATGGCATTACTTTGGTACCTTTTAGTACTTTTAATGGCGTAGATACAGGTATTTTTGGCTCTTCATGAATGTGTTGATTTCTTTTATTGATATAATCCCTTCTTGTTACTGTCTTTCAGGCCTTTGGATTCACATATATCATTTGAGGTTTTACACACTGAACTCAAGCCCAATGTAAGTCTTGCTCAGTGACTGCGTGTGAAAGGTATTCCATAAAAATGTCTTGTTCTTTCTCATTCGTAATACTTTTCTCTTGTTGTTTCATTAGGTAAACTATGCTTAAGGAAGAACGTAACATGCAGATGATTGTTTTCTTTATTTTATGCTGTTGACGCAGCATTAGTAGTCTGTGATTGCCCAATCAGACGTCTAGTTCTTGAACAGGCATGCTCATTTCTGTCTCTGTGGTTGTCTTGATTCTATCTATATCGTAAATGTTTGGGTTGCAGTCGTATCTTCAGTGGGTTTAGAGTTAACGCTCTTGCTAGTGGATGACGGGTTACTCTTACAGTCGCTGCTATGTTCAGGTTACAAAGTTGGACCGCCTGACCTGGGGAGCACCTGTGTCCGAGAACATATATTGTACATAGATCAATATAAACATTTATCACACATCTTTGGAATACTTTTTTAATCGTAGCATTAAATGGTCAAATATTTTTTTTAATAAAGTGTATGATTGTCCCACAAAATAGTTCTAGTTTCTGAATCTACATTATTACTTAAATATTGCTTACACATACTCTATATATAATTCTATTTAGCAAATTCACTTATTCATCCTTTAAGACACTGTTGCTTCCAAGGTGTTTGTTTCTTGTACCTCTACCTGGTATCCCGAATGGTGATTATTTGTGTCGATAGCCTCTTATCTGCTTTGGAGAAGGGTTTTTTGCATAATGTCTTCATTCTTTTGCTTTTTCTTGCACTCTTTTCACTTGTATAGAGGCGTTTCTAGCTCCGTAAGTGGATGAAATCGTCAAGATTTATCTTAGTAAAAAACAACAATTTTGCATACTTTGCTACAGTTTCTGTCATATTTACGTGTTCTAGCACACAATATATCTGCTCTACAATAGCAGTTCTCAACTGGTTTTTCTTTAGGGCATAGATTTTACATTGCACGTTTACTGATGACCCAAAACTGTACCATAATTGATATATAAGTACACTCTAAAAAATGCTGGGTTGTTTCAACCCAACTTTGGGTCAAATATGGACTAACCCAACTATTGGGTTAATTTTTAAAATTGTTAAAAAAAATGTAAATTTTTAACCCAAAAGTTGGGTTAGTCCATATTTGACCCAAAGTTGGGTTGAAACAACCCAGCATTTTTTAGAGTGCAAGTAAAAATGTATTTAATATCAAACAATGTTTGACTGGATGCACTGACTTACTTTGATGTAAACAACAAAGGTTTTGGGAATCAGAAAGCTTCTATTTAAAAGTTGATAAAACTACTTATTTGTTTTCTTAACTTTGCAAAACTGTTGAGGAGGTTTGACTCCAAAAAATTAATAAAACAAATCTCAAACTTTAGAAGTAAAGTGCAGTGCTCACTCTACAAACTATGCTTAATTATAGTCAGTTGCATTGTTCAGAACAGACATATGACCAATGTTTGGGTCACAAACTACCAGTTGAGAACCACTACTCTAGAAGAACTAAAACCAGTTTCCTAGATCTTTTCCTAAGCCTTTTTACTTCATGTTCCTTTAGGGATAATGGCATATTCTGGAGGAGACACTATTCGTCATTGTCTATAATAATGGTTTTCAACTGGTTTTGCTTCAGGACCAATGCACATCAACTGATGACCCAAAACTGTGCCATAATTTGTATAGAAGTAAGCAAAAATCTATTTAATATCAAACGGTGTTTGCATTTCCTTTGAAGTCAACAACAAAGGTTATGGGAATCAGGAATTTTGGGTCACGAACCACCAGTTGAAAACCACTAATCTACAAGAACTAAACCCAGTTTTCTAGATCTTTTCTTTAAGCCTTTTTACTTCATGTTCCTCTAGGGATAATTTATATATTCTAGAGGAGACTCCATTCGGCGTGTCCGAAACATGCCCCACTACAACGATGTACGCACAGGTTCGCTTCCGAGTCTTCACGGATTGACTGATCACAAGACATCTGACTCTTTATGCTCCGAACCTCTTCCACCACCTCCCCTACCGGACCAACCACCGATAGGCCCCAAGTTTGACCCCAGCGGTAGCGAGGACAACGAGGACTCTGCCCTCGACATCAAACCTGTCCACCGTTTCATCCCAGACAAATGGAAGAACTTCTTCAGGTCCAGCAGCGGAAGCAGCAAGTTGAAGTCAATGTTGGGCTCGAGCAGCAAGAACACGACCACTGACGGCGTTCGTTGTTCTCCACCGCAATCACCATCGGTTCCCGGTTCCTACCGCGACCCGTACGGCGGATCCGGAGGCAGTTATAACTCATGTAAAGAGCGCGAAGCAATGCTGTTGGGGAACCCTGTGGAGTCCATTGATGGGCATACGGTGCACACAGCTTTGACATACAGCGAAAAAGTTGAGGAATACAACCAGCGCTACGCCTACATGAAGTCTTGGGCTGGACTTTTACGTATTCTTGGTTGCGTCGAGCTGCTTCTTGGAGCAGCGATTTTTGCATGCGTTTGTGCTTACATTCATAAAGACAATGAGTGGTATAACATTTTCGGATACTCGCAGCATGGTGGGTTTTACGGAGGAGGTTACAGCGGCTCTTACGGAGGAGGCGCTTACGGCAATGCCAACTACACCGGACCCAAGACGCCATTCATCCTAGTGGTGGCGGGATTGGCGTGGATAGTGACCGTAATCATACTTGTCTTGGGAATGACCATGTACTATCGAACTATCCTTCTAGACTCAAGTTGGTGGCCTTTAACAGAGTTCTTCATAAACCTGACTCTTGCAGTCCTGTTTTTGGCAGCGGGTTGCGTGTACGTGAATGACACCATTCGAGGTGGACTCTGTTACTATTCGTACTTCAATAACGGCATCAATGGCGCTTTCTGTCGCACTGAGGCTGGGCAGACGGCCGCTATCATTTTCCTGTTCTTCACCATGATCGTGTACTTGGTCGGAGCCATTGTGTGTCTGAAACTGTGGCGTCACGAGGCGGCTCGGCGACTACGAGAACGTAATGGGCAGGAGGTGAGATTGTTTATTTTGATTTCTATTTCTGTTGCATACTATATTCTAAACCAGTGTTATTTTAGTATCAAGATGAGTTATTTTTGTATTTTCATTTTTCATTTACATTTTACTTAAACTTTTAGTACATTTGTTTTGTTTTTGTCATTTTTATTGCTGTTTTTTTTCAATGTCTATATAGTTTTTTTAAATAATTTTTAGTTTTAGTTATTTTGGTACATCAAGTTAAACTAAATTAAAATGTGAGATGTTGCTTTTGCAACTAGTTGAAATAAAATAATGATATTTTATTATTTTATTATTAAAATGATTATATTTTATTTTGTTTCAGTTAATGCTTATTCTATTTCAAGTAACGAAAATCGTTACTATGTTCTAACCCTGCACTAAACAAAATATTTTCAGATTGGCTGTAATTTTGTGACATTGTGCAGCATTTTTGCTTTTTTGAACAGAAAAATCGCTGTAAAACCATGATGTCTTATCTTGTTAGAACATGTATGTTATTGCTGTTAATCATGATGTCGTTGCCAGTATCGTCATTTGTTCTAATAACTCTAATATAGTTGCAAAAATTAATAAAACAATAATTGATTCACCTCCACTTTTATGTTATAGATGCAGCCAAAAGATTCTCCTGCTGCTGTTCATTTGGCAAGTATTTTCTATTTTCTGTCTGTTCTCATGTTTACCCATGGTGCATTGCCATCTGCTATATGATGTGTTGCATGTAGCCTTTCACAGCATACTGGAAACCAATTTGGCGACTAATATAACAAAATATAATTCATATAATGCAATCATATTTAAATGCATGTTAATGCTGATGTTATTCAGTTATTTCTGAGGTAATTTACTTGCCTTCCTCCATGTTTGACAGCGACAAATAAGCACTTGTATGAAACCTTACAGAATAGAATGCTGCAGTATTGACTATTTCTATTTTTATAGGCCAACCTGGATGTTAGCATCACCCTGGTTTCCTTTGACAGAAACCCACTAGGATTTTTCAATTGGCTTTTGGATTATTGGGGAAAATAAGCTCTATGACTAACAAAAGTTTATGATTCTTCCATATTTTGTTCATCATGATAGCTTCACAAATAAGCACAACTTTTAAGAATTTTGAAGCCTAAATACAATCGCCAGAAGTAAACGGCTAAACATAGGCTATAAATGAATTACACCACAATCACATGACTTTCAGTCTTCATTTAAAAACATTTTCTCTGAAAGTTTGAGTTTGAATAGCTTGCAAAAGTGTGATTTATATCTGTAAAATCAGACTAGCGAGTAGATGAGTTTACCTGTTCAGCTTGTAGACATTTAATGTCCTGACAACCTCTGTAGTCCCATTTAGACACTTGTTAGCAACTGCCATTCTCAAGACTAGTAAAAGCTTTAAAAAAAAATCACAAGGGGGTATTACTGATGTTTTTTATGTTGTAAAATAAAATGTGAAAATATTGTGTTAACCACAGACTTAAATTCAGACGTTTAACCAAAAACCCATTCAAAAACCCATTGACTTCAGGACGATGGAACCAGAAGTACTAAGTGTGATTTATATCTGTAAAATCAGACTAGTGAGTAGATGAGTTTACCTGTTCAGCTTGTAGACATTTAATGTCCCGACAACCTCTGTAGTCCCATTTAGACACTTGTTAGCAACTGCCATTCTCAAGACTAGTAAAAGCTTAAAAAAAAAATCACAAGGGGGTATTACTGATGTTTTTTATGTTGTAAAATAAAATGTGAAAATATTGTGTTAACCACAGACTTAAATTCAGACGTTTAACCAAAAACCCATTCAAAAACCCATTGACTTCAGGACGATGGAACCAGAAGTACTAAAATGCAACTCGTTTCCGGGTTTTGGCCCCCAAAAATACACCATCCCTGCAGCACTCCATTAATAACCATAACTAAGGTGTGCGGGGCTTAGCAAAGGGTCAGTATGTGATTAAGTCAGAGAATATTCCTGGCAATTTTGCATCATCCTCTTTGCTCTAATAGGTTGTTGATGGTTCAAGGGAGCTGATGCCAGTCTCAGCGCCGGTACAGCACACTGCCACCCCTGCCGTCGCCAAGCCCAAAGTTGTGAAAGGGCATATTCTAGCTGGACACGCTCTAAAACCTGTGATCATGCCGGACTACATCGTGTCAGTATTTGCTTAAAAGAGAACTCACAAGAGGGTATTTTATGACCTTGAGATGCTTTTGCTCTGTGATTAAGCTCATTCTTGTGTTTTGTCTTTCCCTGCAGTAAATATCCAGCTATCCGAACGGATGAGCAGCGGGACCAGTATAAAGCCGTGTTTAATGACCAGTATTCTGAGTATAAAGAGCTGCATGTAGAAGTTCAAGCGATACTGAAGAAGTTTGATGAAATGGATGTGATGATGCAGAATTTACCGCAAAACCCCACCAGCCACATGGTCAGTTGAAAATCGCTTTTATTACTTTGCACATGCATATTCACATGCACATGCTCATATAAAAAACAAATATCAAGCACAAATCAACAAGAAGTATATGTGTGTGTTTTCATTTGGAATTATTTTATTTTTTGCAGTATGCTCCCTGTTACTATTATTAAACAAATGTTTTGACGCTTCAGCTTTAGAAATTGTGAATTTGCTGTTTTTAAAGATACTGCAATGCCACAGGACTTAATGCGTTTTATTTTTGCATTTTTAAGCAAAGGATTTTACCCTAAATGTTGTCATGTTATAAAAAAAAATCTCATATATCTAGTTGTCTTATAAACCCGGCATTGCATATTATGAATATTGTTGGCTCTTTTACACATTGCTTTTGTTCCTCTTTTATAGGTTGCTTTGGATAAAAGCGTCTGCTAAATGCATAAATGTAAATCATGAATTTCAGAAGAATAATTCTAGTCTACTGAAAAAATCTCTCATTTTTGATCATAGGAGCGTGATCGCATCAACAAAATCCTGCAGGAATATCAGTGGAAGAAGATGGTGAGTTATTGGCATCCATTCGACTAGTGGTTTAATAAAACGTATGACCGTAAAACTGTCTTTATTTAATTTTTAAAAAATTCCTTATGACAAAGGAATTTTTTTAATATTAGTGAAAAACCGATTAGGCCATTCTGTCACTTGCAGAATCATGCATAATCTAGTTGTAAAAAATAATGTGATTTTGTTCATTATACTTTTGTTTTAGGGTTTAATGTTGAAAACATTCCACATTAACATTAATGATGGGTCAGATGGGTTCTTGCAGTTTAAACCATGCACAAATGTACACTTAACAAACATTAATGTTGGTAATTTTGTTATACATTCATCTACCAAAAGTGTAGTACTCTCAGCTTCGTTTAACAGATATTACTATATTTAAATCCTTCTTCCAAAAAATCAGCACAGAAAATGTAAAAAAGTCTGCAGATTCTGTGTGGGCCTGTACACTGGTAGGTTTTGGAAGGAGGAAGGAAGGAGGATGAGGAAGGGGGCGGAGGCTGATTTTCCCACAAGATTCGTCTTTTCAAGAGCAGGAAATAACTGTAGTCACTCAAAACGTCAGTGGCTCCTCTATAAAGACAGTTTGAGCCATATTTTGAGCGATAGCACAGGAAAATGAACATGTCATGCCACAGTCAAGACATGCAGTTTTGTTTCTGTGATTTTCTAGCAATTCATGTGAGCTGCATTAAAGGAATAGTTCACCCAAAAAAATGAAAATGTCTTCACCCTCAGGCCATCCAAGATGTAGATGAGTTTGTTTCTTCATCAGATTTGGAGAAATGTAGCATTGCATCAGTGTCTCAGCAGTGGATGCTCTGCAGTGAATGGGTGCCGTCAGAATGAGAGTCCAAACAGCTGATAAACACATCACAATAATCCACAAGTAATCCACACCACTCCAGTCCATCAGTTAATGTCTTGTGAGGTTTGTTTGTAAGAAACAAATCCATCATTAAGACGTTTTATCTTCAAACCATTGTTTCCGGCTATCTCCTATATAGAGTCCTCTATTCATAATACTGCTTTCTCCAAAGAAAAAGTCAAAAGTCAAGAGAGAAATATGCACAGATCAAGCACCGTTTACAAGCTAAAACAGTTTCAAACAAATATGTAAGAGGACAACGGGGGATGGACTTTTTCACTGGAGGAAGCATTATTATGGATTATGGACTCATATTTTGGCCAGAAGCAATGGTTAGAAGTTAAAAACGTCTTAATGATGGATTTGTTTCTTACAAACACGCAACTTTTCTCTTCACAAGACATTGATGGACTGGAGTGGTGTGGATTATTGTGATGTTTTTATCAGCTGTTTGGACTCTCATTCTGACGGCACCCATTCACTGCAGAGCATCCATTGCTGAGCAAGTGATGCAATGCTACATTTCTCCAAATCTGTTCTCAGGAAGAAAAAAATAATCTACATCTTGGATGGCCTGAGAGTGAGTAAATAGTCATTTTTGGATAAAATATTCCTTTAAAAACTAGTTGTTCAGTTTGGTTGTAGAATGCAGTATAACCTATTTTAATCACTGTTTGTGGCCATTGAGATAATATTTAGTTCTCACTCTTCATTGTCTTATTTATGTCTATGATGGTGTTTTGTCCCAAGGATCCTTCATTTCTGGAGAAGAAGGAAAGATGTGAGTACCTGAAGAACAAACTCGCGCACATCAAGCAGAGGATTCACGAGTACGACAAAGTCATGGGCTGGAACGATGGTTACGGCTGAAACGGGTAGCACTAGATTCAATCCTTCATTTTCATGCTGGGATATTGTATTACACTGAACATGTGACCACTGTATCTGCAGAGCCATACTAGTCTGGATTTATGTTACAAACAGTAATCCAATGAGGGATCGATAACTTGCATGCTCTTAATGTACACGCTGATCCTTGAGCACTGACTGAAAATATTTTCTTTTTCATTTTGTATTTCACAATGCTGACTAAAAGTGCATGAATGTTTAAAGAAATACTCCATGTTCAGTTTGTGTAGGAATACAGAACTGCTGTTTTTTTATGCATTAATTCATTTTTCTGCTACTGTGTTGAAGTTCTATTTGATGTGAACAACAGCCTTGTCCTTATATGTTCAGTGTTGTAAATGCATTTTGATGAGTTGAATAGGTGATTTATATGCAAATACTGTAAAGAGTGAAAAGTCGAAGCATTTCATGCAAATTTGTTGTAACTGAAATAATCTTTGAATAAAAAAGTACGGTCAGGAAGCACTTCAGACACAACGGAGCATACGCTTCCTTTCCCTCCATCCCTCCATGGCTGATTGCAACGTAGACATAAAAATCTTAAGAACTTCCTTATTCACTAGAAACTTTCATTACCCCTCTTTTAAAGAAAGCATTTAGTTCTCCATCTCTATCAATTCTCCATTTCCGCCACTAACCGCAGCAGCCGTTTACAAGTGCAATTACATTGGAATAAAAAATACAAATAATGCAATTATAAAACTTGTGACATTTTACACTTTATTTCTCTGCTCAAACCTATGGCACGTTCTCACCATCTGGGGAACTATTTAAAGATTTTAGATTTTAAGATAAAGTTTGTAGAGTAGATTTTTTTTTGTAAGTACATTTTAAAATAAACTAATCTCTGTAACATAAATCTCACCACACCTCTGTGCGTGTTTCTTATCGCAGACTCATTCTTTTATCTCTAAGATATCTGTATCATGAAACCAGATGATCTCTTTATGGCTGTTTCAAAATCTAGTATGCGGTCTATCTAAACAGCATTTTTACGCACCATAGGCATCGAACCTTATTTTGAGGCATTTATAAAGGTAGATAATTGTCTACATAGGTATCAATTTGAAGCACATGAAGCTGTCTAGTTAGGGAGCTCGTTAGGATTTGAGCCACGCTCTCTCTCTCTCTGTGTGTATGTGTGGGCGTGTTTTGTGTGTGTGGGCGGGGTTTAATCATCTTAAGGGTAGGTTGTTTGTCTCACCTGAGCAGTGAACATCAGTGCGCGAGAACAACTCCGCAAACAGGTGAGACTGAAACTACTATATATATATATATATAGTCTATTATGTAATCCGTTCTGTAATCAAAATTATAGTATATATCAGTGTATATATCTGCGTTAATTATAAGATAATTGATGCCGACGGTCACAGAATTACTTCAGAAACAACTATTAAAATATTACATTTGTACACCGTGTTCGCTGAGTTTTACCCACTAACTGTCTTTTTGATTGCTTTCTGTTCAGTCGTAATGAGGTTGATAATATTGAAATTAGGTAAAATGCGTATGATACTCATTTTTATACTCCGTGTATTTATTGATATTCATGTTTTTGTCTCTTTTCAGAATGTCTTCGAGACCGAACGGGAGTCCTCCGCCCTATGATTATCATACAGAGGATGGATAGTAAGTGTTGAGTTTCACCTCAGTGTTTCTTTGGATTGTGTTACATGGGTTTAGATTTCTTTTAACCTCTTTTGCCTTTGTTTTTTTTGGAATTGAACTGCACAGCCAGAATGAACTGTCACTGTACAAATTAAATAAATATAGAATGGCTATTGGGTGGTGTGTGTTCCCATATTTATGTGACCAATATTGGTAGCGACCAATATTTGTTATTTTTTGGAGTGATTAGGCTGGTTTTATATATTATTTTCCTGTTACAAGTTTCAAAAGAACTGGGAATTCACTGATACTGATAGATAGCTGATTATTATATGTTATGGCTGAAAACCTACATGTTATAATAGTTGATAGTATATCTATCATATATGTGTTGCCTGTTTTTATACAATATAACACTCACACCAGCACACTTAGACACTACAAATTAAATTATACAATAAACTATTTAATATAAAAAGATTGATAGTGCTTTTGAAACCTGGTGTAGGAAAAATGACATGGTTTGAAATGTAAAAACACAACAACAAAAAAAGACAATACAGAACAATACTGATGTCTTGCATTCAAGATATCACACTAAGTGAAAATATATTGCCGTTTTAAACCATTTCTCCAAAAAGAAAAAAAAAACTAATATGATACAAGTATATTCACTGATATCTTGCATCCCTCATTCAAAGATTTGAGCTTTAGTGTGACTTGTTTTTATGTTATTGAAGTCAGAATGTATTGTGTCCTTAAAAAAAACTGTTTGGACCATTTTCTCTCCAGTAATGTTGCCCCGCAGCCGGCGTATTCGTACTATCCTGACGAGGAGTTCCAGCATTTCTACCGCTGGACGTCTCCGCCGGGCATCATAAAGATCATGAGCGTCATGTCAATCATCTTCTGCGTGGGCATCTTTGTATGCGTGGCCTCGACGCTGGCCTGGGATACGGATGCAGGAGCGGCTGGATTCGGTAGTTATGGAGGTTCTTATGGAGGAGGCTCATACGGCAGCTACGGTGGAGGAGGCTCATACGGCAGCTACGGTGGAGGTGGCTACGGAATGGGTGGATCTGGAGGTTACGGAGGCTACGGTTACGGGATCCTCGGCTCTCAGAACGACCCCAGGCAGGGGAAGGGTTTCATGATCGCCATGGCCATCATCACCTTCATCATTCTGCTCGTCATCTTCATCATGATCATCTCGCACCAGAAAGTGGCCCAGGCAAGGAAGTTCTACCTGGCCGTCATCATCATCAGCGCCATCATGGCTTTCCTCATGTTAGTTGCCACCATAGTCTATCTGGTGACGGTTTACCCAATGGCCCAATCGTCCGGATCCGTTCAGTTCAATCAGGTTTACGCCATGTGCGCCGCTTACCAGCAGCCTCAGATGACGGGTGGGTTCGTGAACCAGTATCTGTATCACTACTGCGTGGTGGATCCTCAGGAGGTGAGCACACATCGTGTAAATCCTGTAAATCTCAGGAGGTGAGCAGTAAATCGTGGTCAGTTTAAGTCATTGTGCTCTAACAGTGACCTCTTTGTTTCTCATCCAGGCAATCGCTCTTGTTTTGGGCTTCATTGTCACCGCGGCCCTCATCATCATCATGGTATTTGCCATTAAAACCCGTCAAAAGATCAATCATCACGGGAAGGACAACATCCTATGGCGTCATGTGAAAGAAATTGGCGATCAAAACTCGCCGCAGGATGTAGAGGATTGGGTGAGTTTGATATTATTGTTCTTTGCATTGTTAGTCCAAGTTTCATCTGTTCTCCAATGTTTCTCCTAAAATTCCTTGGGTGAGAAAATGTCTCAAACTAGTCAATATAGTTAGAGTAGGAGTAGACTGAAAAAAATGGTGTAGGATTTACAATTTTCCCTTAGAAACTGCTGGTAAATTTCACAAATAATTACAAGGAAATGGCATCACATTGAATTAAACATTTAAGTTTTGAAGTAGAAAGACAGAAATTATTTTCTTGTAAAACATACTCCGATAATCTTTGTTTTATTTACAACCTCAAAAAAATCATTAAAAAAAATATATATACAGTTTTTAGAATTGTGAGTGACTTTTGATTGCAGACATTTGTATCTTGGCAAATCTGAGCACGGTTTAAGACATTATTGAGATCTCTTCAGAAACTCTAGAAATTTGAAATTGGGCTAGATTCTCAAGAGGAAAAGCTGGGGAAATATCGGGGATATTGTGATCTCCAGCCCTGGAAAAGTCATAGAAATTCTTATAAATAATTCATTCATTCAAATAAATAAATAAATAAATCAGAAATCAGTAAACCAATTATAATAAAATTATTTTTAATCTTAAAAATATTAAAGTGTGTGTGTGTACCTGTTTTTCTATTCTGATGGGGACTTAAACCTGAATACACACAGACTCATGGGGACTCGTGTCACGGTGGGGACCTAAATTGAGGTCCCCACGGGTAAACAAGCTAATAAATCACACAGAATTAAGTTTTTTGAAAATCTGAAATAGCAGAAAGTTTCCTGTAAGGGGTAGGTTTAGGGGTAGGGTTGGTGTAGGGCAATAGAATATACGGTCTGTACAGTAGAAAAACCATTACGCCTATGGAGAGTCCCCACAAGGATAGCTGACCAGACGTGTGTGTGGGTGTGAGAAATTCAGCAGTTACCGAGTGAAAATTTTCCAACCAAATTTTTAAAGTGAAAGATCAAAAGGTGCAAAGCCCCTGAAAATCTGAGAAACTGAGTTCTCATTTGCTCCCCATTGAATGGTGTAGAAATGGCAATTATGATATTGAAGATCATTTGTGACTTTTAGTGATCACTCAACTATGAGCCTTTGTCCTAGAACTTGTAGTCGTCTACTGTGACTTGAAGAACTATAATTTGGTCTTTTCCATACAGAAGGTCTATTCTACTCGAGGTGAAGTTAAGATCAGCTTAGATTCTACACCTGTGCTCATTTCTGTTGCCAAACAAAGAGTTATTTGACTTCCTCCAGTCTCCATGTAGCATGAACCTGTTTATCTTTCAGAGGAATAGTCTGTGTGGTTTAACACGCTGAAGGTGGAAAGACCTGTTTTTGTGTGTGTGTGTGTGTGTGTGTGTGATGGTGGTTGGGGGAGGGAAGAGCTCGCCGTTGGTTTCTGGGTGTGGTTTGTTGTGACAGTTTCACTCACATATATGTGCTAGACATGTTAATGGTGCTTAACAGAGGCCTCATTTTCTTTGTGAAATCTGCTTTAACATTTTACTAAATCTTTTTCGTAGTTTGATTTTTGGGCCATTTTGGAAGATATTCGGTGGATCAATGTAAATAAATAGCTTTTTAGGGCATGTAGATGTATAATGTTGTAAATCTGATATTTTAAGATACGTTTTTATTAAAAGATGAATATTGGATCTGAATAGAACATCACGATATTTGGGTTTCTAAGCAAACATAGATATTTGTGTGTTTGCATTTTGTTTAATGCTCAAGGACGAACTGGTTCAACCAGAAACTCAAATCTATGTGCAGCAAAAGGGATTGTGTTTTCAGTACTATGGTTCATGTTAAATCAGGCTGCGATTCTATTAAAAAAATGGCTGGAAAATGTCTTTTACAGATCTTCTATAGTATTTGTTGACTCCCTCAGGATAGACACGTTGAAACATGTTTGCACCAAAGAATCCACCTCAAGCACTGAAAACTGAAACCACTGAAACCATTTGAGTGAATCTCACAGAAACTGTCCAGAAATGTTAACTTCACATGACACTTCTTAATTCTTTAGCAATCCCTCTGATGATATTAATAATGTCTTGTTCTTATTACTGTAATACTGGACAAAATAATGCAATTTGTAATGTGCAATTGTAAGTACACCTGTCATGGCAGTATTTGGTGTACTGAATTTAATTTATGCATAAAATATTTTTTACAGAAGTGATAATGTGTACTTGTATTTTTATTTATTTGTATTTTATTTTATTTTTAAATTATTATTTATATTTTTATTTATTATTTTATTTTCCCATTACAATAATGAGAATAACCAGAATTGTTCTTAATAGTCGTGATTGTCAATAGTGTCACAATGCAATCATATCTTAAGGCTCTCTCTCTTTTTCTCAGGTGAATGATGTGAATGGACCCCCCGAGCCGCTGCTGGCTGACTATCCCATGAAGGCTGGAGGGTCTAGAAATGATCTAGATGACAACAGCACAAATTATGACAAACCTCCTTACAGTGAAAGTCCTGTGTGAGTATGGCCCTCATCTCATCCGTGCGTTTCTGCATGTGACGTAGAGTTCGGCTTTGAACACAACGTACCTGATTCTGATCCGTTTTTAAAAAATCTGATTTTGGGACTGATTGTTCATACTGATGTTTTGAAAGTGTTGAAATCAGATCTGTGTGTTCAGACATTATACTCCGCGTATCTACATACTGGAATACAATTATTATTATTATTATTATTATTATTATTTAAAAAATAGCATAATGACAATAGAAGAAATATGATTGTGTAAATTTCTATTTAAAAATAGAAAATCTAATAAAAAAAATATAAAGTAATACAATTTTAGTAAGAAATTTAGTAAGTTAGTTAGTAGTTTAGTTACTTAGACATTTTTCCGTTTAAATTTTTTTCAAATCTATCTGCATTCATTTATTGTACTGTATTGTGGTACAACATTATTATTATTTTTATTATTATTAAAATAGCATAAAGACAAAGAATAGAAGAAATAATTATGATGTGTCCATTTGAATTTAAAAATATACAAATTATTTAAAAAAAAATACAAGTAAAACATTTTTTTAAAATCTTTTTATTTTATTAATTTTTTTCAAATCTATCTACATATATTTGTTGCATTTTATTGTGCTACAACTTATTAAAATTAGCATAAAGACAGTAGAAGGAATTAATATGAATTTCAAAAAATAAAGGTAATTATAAAAAATAGAATAACAAATTTTTTTTTAAACACAATTTTGCATTTTTTTTGTGTTTTTGTTTAAATGTATCTACATATATTAGTTGCCATCACTGTAAAAAAAAAAAAAAAAAAAAAGATTGCTGTGATTAATTATTACAACTTAAAACTCTACATTAGAATAAGTAATGTGTTTCAACTTAAAATAAATGTTGTGCTTGACTTAAAATTCTAAGTTTAGTTAACTTTAGTTTAGTTCATTATGATGCTGTCCTTCATCACCGTTTGATAGTTGTTCAGCATGACACTTGAAACTTTGTCAAATGAAAAATTCTGCAAGTTGCTTGAAAGGAAATGAAAGTGGACAGAGTTACAGAACAGGTCGTGCAGAAACCGCGTCATCAGACGTTACGTGAGATAAAGGGAGTTTACACATTCTTTCACTTCCTCGTTTCTGTGTTCCTCTCGGCTCTGAATCATTTCTGAAAATGATGTGCGTTCTGGAGACTCACTGTGACCATTGTGCCAGTTTAAACAGCATGACAAATACCTCAGCTATGCATACTTCATCTCAGAAGTAGCCTAGCACACAGTAGAAAGAATGATGACACAGTGGAGGAATGAAAACAAGGTCTCATGTAATCTGCCCTGCGTTGTGGTTATGAGCTAATTGCTTGTGTCTTTGTGCATTTGAAGTTTGCATGATTTATGGGTCAAATGTCTGCTCATGTTTGTGATGTTTAGGGAGATTGAGCACAATGTGCCCGTCCGTAGTTCAGTCCCGCTGAGCAGCGGATCAGAGATGAACAGCTCTGCAGGACGGCCCAAGAAACGGCGCGCTGGACGCCCGCGAACCACCGACGGACGGGATCACGACACGGACTACGCCTCCTCTGGAGATGAGCTGGACGACGATGACTTCTCCAGGTGAGTTCACTGCTCTGGGTTTATAAGCAGTGTTGGGGAAAGTTCCTTTTAAAAGTAATGCATTACAATATTGCGTTACTTCCTAAAAAAGTAACTAATTACGTTACTTAGTTACTTTTTATGGAAAGTAATGCGTTATATTACTTAAGGTACACTGGCGTTTGATATGAGATGCATGTGGTTTTGTTTTTCCAGTGAATTCCCTCCCATTATTAATAATGAAGAGAGAGAACATTACAAGCGCCTGTTTGACGAAGACCATCAGGAGTACAAGGAGCTCCAGGCAGAAATGGACCAGATCAACAAGCGTCTGGCTGAAGTGGACCGGGAGCTCGATGACCTGCAGGAGGGCAGTCCTCAGTTCCTGGTATGAAAAGATTCAGTGACGACTCCCAATAATTCTCATTACTGAGAATGAATAAGTACTGGAATATTGTCATTATTTATTATTCTTATTATTAAATTAGCATAAAGACAGTACAAGAAATATGATTATGAAGTGTAAATTAAAAAAAAGAAAAGTCCATTTCAATTCTAAAATAAAATTCAAGATAATAGTCCTCAGTTCCTGGTATGGAAGTCTTCTAGATTCAATGATAATTATCATGAATTGTCATTACTGAGAATTAACAAGTATCGGAATATTATCATTATTTTTTATTAGTATTGTAATAAAAGAATTATAAAAATAAATTTAAACAACAACATACTTCTACTACTAATTATTATTATTATTATTATTAAAATTAGCATAAGGAGTACAAGAAATATCATTGACTAATAATTTAATAAATTACATATTTAAATTCCTATTACTAAGAATTAGTAAGGACTGAAATACAAGTTTTATATTATTATTATTATTACTACTACTATTAAATAGTTAAAAAAAGTAATAATTTGTAATTATTATTAAATTAGTATTTATTATTATTGTTATTAATTGATATAACTTATTAAATATGTATTATTATTAAATTAGCATAAACACAGTACAAGAAACATTATTATGATGTGTAAATAAAAAATTACAATTTAAAATGATATTCCTCAGTTCCTGGCATGAAAAGTCTTCTAGATTAAATTTTAATTCTCATTAAGTACTGGATTATTATTATTACTATTAATTTCAAAACTCATCCTAATAATAATAACTTACTTAATATTACTTATCTAAATTATTATTAATATTATTTGTTTTACTCTCAGTATGCTAATTTGAATTATTCTAATGATTATAAAAATATAAATGTCAATTGAAATAAATGATTTTTTCCCCCTTTTTTTCGTTTTGGAAGATTCTCCCATTGTTGCATGACTCGTTTGCCTTCCGATGGAAAGTTCCTGTTGGTTACGCTGTGTTGTTGAATAATTAACGTTAGCATGAGTCACTGCGCTTGTTGCTGACTTCAGTCATTCTCTCGTAACAGGACGCCATGGACGAGTACAAATTGCAGCTTCAAAGAGCTCTACAAGATCCCAGCCGAGGAATAAGGCTCCTTTCTAGCGAAACGATCAGTCATTTTCTTTAAAAAATACAAACTTATATATATTTTAACCACAAATGCTCGTCTTGCACTAGCTCCACGATGCACTTCTATAAACTCACGCATGACGTAATCACGTTGGAAAGGTCGCGCACGGTTAGATCTTCGTCTGTGTACTCCGGTTGAAACTGCAGTTTGGACCTTCAGCCCGTTGGTCCCCATTGAAGTCCATTATATGGAGAACAATCCTGGAATGTTTTCCTCAAAAACCTTCATTTCTTCGCGACTGAAGACAGAAAGACTAGAGTAAATTATCAGGAAATTTTAATTCTGGAAGTGAACTACTCCTTTAATTTTGGTGCATCACTGAGTTTATATTTTGCATTAATATTCAAAACTTTAGATGCTTTTTGTTGCAGCCATTTCAAATGTTCATGTTCAACATTATATCAGAGCTGGTTTCTTCCAGTGTTAAGGCCCTTGGAAAAAGCCGTACCCAAGGTGCAGTCTTGAGTTTCACACCCTGTTAAACACACTTTATAGAGTCTCTACAGTTTGTCAGGACTCAATCATAGACTGTTTCTGTCCAGCCATGCTTTCAGTAGTGGGACGTTCCTGTCCATCCAGAGGATGTTCTGCTGGATTTTCTGCAGGGCCTGTTGAACGCTGCGGAGCCCAGAGCCCTGATCCTGTGCTAGTGACCCGAAGAAAGACTGAACCTACAACACAAACAAGTGCTCTTAGAGTTCTACTGACACCAATCAGCGCAAATGCAAACGCTTTTGTTTACATATGCCATTAACCTTTCACCCATGATTTATGTCAGCTCATGTGACCTCAACATGTTCACAACATGAACAAACTAACGAACTCTCACCGCATTTTGCCATCGGATTCTTTCCACTGCTGGAAGAGTCGAGTGGCGGTGCTGATGCAGGATGGGTAACGACGGACACAGGCAAACAACAGCAGATAATTCCTGAGCATCCGCTCGGATACAGACCCGTCATCAGACCAGCTCTGACGGTCAATCAGCGTCTTGAATATCTTCACTAAATGATTCTGTTAGAACAGCAAACTAATCGCGATTAATCGTTCTAGTACACCCCCAAAACAAAATCAAGACTTGAGCATAATAGGACCCCTTTAAGATCCAAAATATTACACACGTCATCTATAACTGGACGTAACCATGTTTGCAACCACAACCTTCAGCTGGTTCTCCAGTTCCTCCATGTTTCTCTTCTCCATGAGTTTGTAAAAGGGCACCAGCTCATTAAAGCCCTGCGTCACCGGCATGATCTCCGACTCTTTACTGAGGTACAAACTCAGATTCAGAGCTTTATCCAGCGGGACTTTCTCAATGCTGAAGGAAAGACAAACACATTTGATTAAGAACAAAAATAAACTGTCTGCAATGACAGCAACACAATTTTTAATTACCGAACGTCAATTTTAAATCAAGTCAAATCAAATCAAATCAAGTGTTGTTTGTGTTCAAATGCAGCAGTATTTTTCTCTTCACTCTTCCCTTTTCTCCATTTATGAAGTCTTTGCATCAGCTGGTGTTTTGGTGATTTTTAGCGGATGTATGAACTGAAGTCAGCTCTCCTCAAGTTCACACAGGTGTCTACAAGACTTATCACAAACTTCTTTTGTCAAATGTTGTGCTTGAAAGTGTTTCTGCATCTTTCTTTACCATAAATGACACTTGATTTGATACATTTTAATGCAATGACATTCAGACGATTTAAGTGTGACTTGCGTGACTAAATACTTTCTGTTTCTGCCCAATTAAATGCATATGGATAGTTTTCCACTGAATATTCTGTTTTACTCCAAAATATGTCATAATACAGGAAAGAAATGCACTGCAAGTGCTGTTTTATGTTCTCTTTAAAGAAATAGTTCACCCAAAAATTAAAATTAAACTTAAAATGTACTCACCTACAGGCCATCCAAGATGAGTTTGTTTCTTCATCAGATTTGGAGAAATGTAGCATTGCATCACTTGCTCACCAGTGGATCCTCTGCAGTGAATGGGTGCCGTCAGAATTAGAGTCCAAGACATTAACTGATGCACTGGAGTGGTGTGGATTACTTGTGGATTATTGTGATGTTTTTATCAGCTGTTTGGACTCTCATTCTGACGGCCCCCATTCACTGCAGAGGATCCACTGGTGAGCAAGTGATGCAATGCTACATTTCTCCAAATCTGATGAAGAAACAAACTCATCTACATCTTGGATGGCATGAGGGTGAGCAGATTTTCAGCAAATTTTCATTTTTGGGTGAACTGTTCCTTTAAGGAACACAAGTTCAGTTCCCTCACCTGACCAGCTGAAAGATGTCGTGGATCAGACTGGCTCTGTCGTTGCTGCTGAACACACTGTGGTTCTGCTGGAGTTGGTTGATCAAAGCATCCCAGCCTCTCGACTCATAATGTACAATATAATACCCCCGCAGGTCCACGTTGAATTTAATCCAGTCCACCTTCTCTGGCAGGTACAACACATCTGCAGACACAGTCAGATTTCAGCATAACAGAAGGTAAATATGTTGGGTTAGTTTAATATCTGATAGCGTGAGACACCTTTTTCACTTTTCAGCAAAAAACGCTGCACTGCACTACTGTGACTGGTGATGTAAGTCAGAGGAACCTGCCACAGGAAGCTTGATGTACTGCGAGAAATTAAATAGACAAACAACAAATATTAAATAATCAATTATTACTTTGAGTGAGTAATAAAACATTAAGTCTATATTGAGAGTAGCATACTAGCTTACTATATTTACTATGCATACTGTGCATAGTAGACACATTTTCTGTTTTCATAAAACCAGTGTAGTTATTGTTAACAAAATCCAAAACAATTTTTTAAAATTTAAACCTGAAATTAAAATATCAATATTAGATGAATAACTTAAACTTAAAAAAACGTATACAAAAACAGAAATATTGCCTTGGCAAATAACTGGGAAAAAAAAGTACTAAAACGATTAAACCTAAAACTAAAAAAACAAAATAATAAAAATAAATGAAACCTATATAGATTTAAATAAAAATAAAAAAAACCTAAGAGACTGAAAAAGTAAACTAAAAAAGAAAAAAAAACAAGAAAATATAAAAAGCTACTGTAATATTACTAAATACTACTAAAGTATACAAATAATACTAAAATATCTCTGTATTCCACAATGCAATGCAATCATCGTGACATTTTCAAGGTGAAAAATAAAACAAAAAAAAATATCACCTATGATTTTCTTCTATTATCTTCTTTTTTACTTCTTATTTTTTCAGAATGCCATATCATACAGTTATAAAAGCATAATAAAGTATGACACATTAACTGTTGCAGACTGTTTCACATACTATTTTTTAAATGTATAGTATGCATAGTACGCATCAAACAGTAGTTTAATATTCCATAGCTGGTCCGACATTTTCAAGGTGAAAAATAAAACAAAAAAAATATCACCTATGATTTTCTTCTATTATCTTCTTTTTTACTTCTTATTTTTTCAGAATGCCATATCATACAGTTATAAAAGCATAATAAAGTATGACACATTAACTGTTGCAGACTGTTTCACATACTATTTTTTAAATGTATAGTATGCATAGTACGCATCAAACAGTAGTTTAATATTCCATAGCCGGTACGTACTTTGTAGTCTTCGAAGTGTTTGCTTCTCTAAGGAAGCGCTCCTGTTTGAGGGTGACCTCTTGACCTTTGACCTCCACAGTGATTAAAGGAAACCCCTCCTGCAGCGTCCAGGTGTCCATAATGGCTCGAACATCAACACTATCCTCCATGAACCATTTCTGCCAGGTTTTTATGATTTAGTACATTCATTTGATCAGTTATTTGGTTTGTGGTTCATATCTAATATAAATGACACACATTTTTAGTGAAGAAATATGATTAAATTCTTGTAAATCTAGACTATACATTATTTTAATAGATTTAAATCAAATTAAAATATGAAAATGAAATGTAAAATGATTTCTTGCACTCACAGAGGCCGGAGATTTAGCCCTGAATTTGGAACAGAATCCATCATGTTTTAATCTCCCTGAATCCAATTCATCAGAAGTGCAGATCTGAAGAGATTGAAATGCATTTGGCCTCTAGAGCAATCGTTTAAATTACTTCAAGGACTGGAGAACATACACAGGAACCGGCAGAGGTCACTTACATTGGTAAGACTTTCCCAGAGGTGAGCGTTCACTGTGTTCTGGTAGCTGTGACTCTTCAGGTAGTGTATAATACCGGCCTTGAAAGCCTCTGGGGTCAGGAAATCCCTCAGCATGTTCAGGATACATGCTCCCTTCAGAGATTATGAAGAACAAGTAGAAATATTAAAACAAATTAACCCTTCTTTTGTGTTGAAAATATGGGTACTCCATTTGTGTTGGGGGTCAAATTGACCCCGACCGTTTCCATGCAATTCACCAAAAATCAACACTGTCATGCAAAAGCATAAAACCTCTATTGCACCTTATCAGAGACTAAAAAAAAAAAAATATGAGAAATTATGAACTTCTATTGTGTTTGGGGTCAATTTCACCCACATATTTTATGTTCAAAATTAGCTGCACAGACACAAAAGTGAAAATATTTCTATGATGGTTTTTTTGTCATGACTGCTTGCAGTGACTATTTGCACACTGAGTTACAAATGACTATAACTAAGTCTAAATTGTATCTAATAATAGTACTTATTGCTTTTTGTACTTGTGCAAATAGCCTCTGCCTTTATGTCTGGTTCTCAAAGCCTTGTGAGGGTAAAATGGATTTCTCGCGCTTTTTTTCAGTGATGCAACAGACTAGTAATAGAGATCCAAAAAAAAAACTAACAACCAAAAAACATAATTTCACTGATTTTTTTTGACTGAGAAACTCCTAGAACAGCAAATTCTCCCTGGATGATTCAGAAGACAATTTTCAATTTTTGAGTCTTGAATGCCATAAGTTATCATGTATTTCATATTTTAGTCTTTTTTACCTGACTCTTTGCTGTTTTACAAAGTGTTGATCTGATGGAAATAAATGGGGGTCCTAACACCACTGTCATCACCACAATTTGTACAGCCTTTCCAAAACACATCTATGTGACAAAACTTTGCATGCACACTCGTGACCCTGAATGAGAACTAGTCACCAAATTTCAAGAAGAAATAAAGAGTTTAACCAGCGGTTCAAGCCTTTTAAAAATCAAATGTGGGTCAAACTGTCCTGCAACACAATATTAATCAGGGCAACGTCAAATATAAGGATTCTAGAGAGAGATAAACCTTCCGGTAGGAAACGTCATCAAACATCTCGCTGATCTCCGCTGGATTCTCTACTGGAGTGGAAATGGGGTGTGAGGAGGTTAAAGAGTCCACAGACATGGCGGTGAAGCACTTCTCCAGGAAATAATCATCCTAAAATAGAGGCACTCGAAATCAGATCACTCATGCCATTTATAATTACATGTCATCACAATCTCAACTCTTAGCTGTATTAATCGCTCTCACCACTTGCAGCTCAGGGTGGGTGATGTTGACAGACACATACTCCATGAACTTGGCAAAGCCCTCGTTTAACCACAGGTCGTTCCACCACTGCATCGTGACCAGGTTTCCAAACCACTGCACAACAGATTCATGTGAATGATTGGCAGAAATAATTGAATCTGGCGAAAGATTTTCTACATATCTGTGATAGTTTCATGTCTCATTTCATTTAGCTCTCTTCCTTTCCACATAATAATACCATTTTGAATCAACTTTTATATTATATATATATATATATACTGTATATATACAGTAC